>NW_027052680.1:0-300000 GCF_949628265.1 Cloeon dipterum | reverse complement strand
GATTCTTCGTCAAGGAATTGACCAATCATCTGAAGTTTGATGGAATTCCAAGAAAGCCCGACCAAAACTATCGATATTTTGTCAAGGAATCGACCAATCATCTGAAGTTTGATGAAATTACAGGAAAGCCAGACCAAAAATATCGATCCTTCCTCAAGGAATCGACCAATCATCTGAAATTTGATGAAATTCAAAGAAAGCCAGACCAAAACTATCGATTCTTCGTCAAGGAATCGACCAATCATCTGAAGTTTGATAAAATTCAAAGAAAGCCTGACCAAAAATATAGATTCTTCGTCAAGGAATCTACCAACCATCTGAAGTTTGATGAAATTCCAGGAAATCCAGACCAAAACTATCGATTCTTCGTCAAGGAATCGACCAATCATCTGAAGTTTGATGGAATTCCAAGAAAGCCCGACCAAAACTATCGATACTTTGTCAAGGAATCAACCAATCATCTGAATTTTGATGAAATTCCAGGAAATCCAGACAAAAACTATCGATTCTTCGTCAAGGAATCGACCAATCATCTGAAGTTTGATGGAATTCCAAGAAAGCCCGACCAAACCTATCGATTCTTCCTCAAGGAATCAACCAATCATCTGAAATTTGATGAAATTCCAAGAAAGCCAGACCAAAAATATAGATTCTTCGTCAAGGAATCTACCAATCATCTGAAGTTTGTTGAAATTCCAGGAAATCCGGACTAAAACTATCGATTCTTCGTCAAGGAATTTACCAATCATCTGAAGTGTGATGGAATTCCAAGAAAGCCCGACCAAAACTATCGATATTTTGTCAAGGAATCGACCTATCATCTGAAGTTTGATGAAATTACAGGAAAACCAGACCAAAAATATCGAAATTTTGTCAAGGAATCGACCAATCATCTGAAGTTTTATGAAATTCCAAGGAAGCCAGACCAAAACTATCGATTCTTCGTCAAGGAATCGACCAATCATCAGAAGTTTGATGAAATTCCGAGAAAGCCAGACCAAAACTATCGATTCTTCGTCAAGGAATCGACCAATCATCAGAAGTTTGATGAAATTCCATGAAAGCCAGACCAAAACTATCGATTCTTCGTCAAGGAATCGACCAATCATCTGAAGTTTTATGAAAATCCAAGAAAGCCAGACCAAAACTATCGATTCTTCGTCAAGGAATCGACCAATCATCTGAAGTTTTATGAAATTCCAGGAAATCCAGACCAAAACTATCGATTCTCCGTCAAGGAATCGACCAATCATCTGAAGTTTGATGGAATTCCAAGAAAGCCCGACCAAACCTATCGATTCTTCCTCAAGGAATCAACCAATCATCTGAAGTTTGATGAAATTAAAAGAAAGCCAGACCAAAACTATCGATTCTTCGTCAAGGAATCGACCAATCATCTGAAGTTTGATGGAATTTCAAGAAAGCCAGACCAAAACTATCGATTCTTCCTCAAGGAATCGACCAATCATCTGAAGTTTGATGAAATTCCAAGAAAGCCAGACCAAAACTATCGATTCTTCGTCAAGGAATCGATCAATCATCAGAAGTTTGATGAAATTCCAAGAAAGCCAGACCAAAACTATCGATTCTTCGTCAAGGAATCGACCAATCATCTGAAGTTTGATGAAATTCAAAGAAAGCCTGACCAAAAATATAGATTCTTCGTCAAGGAATCTACCAATCATCTGAAGTTTGATGAAATTCCAGGAAATCCGGACTAAAACTATCGATTCTTCGTCAAGGAATTGACCAATCATCTGAAGTTTGATGGAATTCCAAGAAAGCCCGACCAAAACTATCGATATTTTGTCAAGGAATCGACCAATCATCTGAAGTTTGATGAAATTACAGGAAAGCCAGACCAAAAATATCGATCCTTCCTCAAGGAATCGACCAATCATCTGAAATTTGATGAAATTCAAAGAAAGCCACACCAAAACTATCGATTCTTCGTCAAGGAATCGACCAATCATCTGAAGTTTGATAAAATTCAAAGAAAGCCTGACCAAAAATATAGATTCTTCGTCAAGGAATCTACCAACCATCTGAAGTTTGATGAAATTCCAGGAAATCCAGACCAAAACTATCGATTCTCCGTCAAGGAATCGACCAATCATCTGAAGTTTGATGGAATTCCAAGAAAGCCCGACCAAAACTATCGATACTTTGTCAAGGAATCAACCAATCATCTGAATTTTGATGAAATTCCAGGAAATCCAGACAAAAACTATCGATTCTTCGTCAAGGAATCGACCAATCATCTGAAGTTTGATGGAATTCCAAGAAAGCCCGACCAAACCTATCGATTCTTCCTCAAGGAATCAACCAATCATCTGAAATTTGATGAAATTCCAAGAAAGCCAGACCAAAAATATAGATTCTTCGTCAAGGAATCTACCAATCATCTGAAGTTTGTTGAAATTCCAGGAAATCCGGACTAAAACTATCGATTCTTCGTCAAGGAATTTACCAATCATCTGAAGTGTGATGGAATTCCAAGAAAGCCCGACCAAAACTATCGATATTTTGTCAAGGAATCGACCTATCATCTGAAGTTTGATGAAATTACAGGAAAACCAGACCAAAAATATCGAAATTTTGTCAAGGAATCGACCAATCATCTGAAGTTTTATGAAATTCCAAGGAAGCCAGACCAAAACTATCGATTCTTCGTCAAGGAATCGAACAATCAACTTTAGGTTTGATGGAATTCCAAGAAAGCCAGACTAAAACTATCGATTCTTCGTCAAGGAATCGACCAATCATCAGAAGTTTGATGAAATTCCAAGAAAGCCAGACCAAAACTATCGATTCTTCGTCAAGGAATCGACCAATCATCTGAAGTTTTATGAAATTCCAAGGAAGCCAGACCAAAACTATCGATTCTTCGTCAAGGAATCGAACAATCAACTTTAGGTTTGATGGAATTCCAAGAAAGCCAGACTAAAACTATCGATTCTTCGTCAAGGAATCGACCAATCATCAGAAGTTTGATGAAATTCCGAGAAAGCCAGACCAAAACTATCGATTCTTCGTCAAGGAATCGACCAATCATCTGAAGTTTGATGGAATTCAAAGAAAGCCCGACAGAAACTTTCGATACTTTGTCAAGGAATCGACCAATCATCAGAAGTTTGATGAAATTCCGAGAAAGCCAGACCAAAACTATCGATTCTTCGTCAAGGAATCGACCAATCATCAGAAGTTTGATGAAATTCCATGAAAGCCAGACCAAAACTATCGATTCTTCGTCAAGGAATCGACCAATCATCTGAAGTTTTATGAAAATCCAAGAAAGCCAGACCAAAACTATCGATTCTTCCTCAAGGAATCGACCAATCATCTGAAGTTTGATGAAATTCAAAGAAAGCCAGACCAAAACTATCGATTCTTCGTCAAGGAATCTACCAACCATCTGAAATTTGATGAAATTCCAGGAAATCCAGACCAAAACTATCGATTCTCCGTCAAGGAATCGACCAATCATCTGAAGTTTGATGGAATTCAAAGAAAGCCCGACAGAAACTTTCGATACTTTGTCAAGGAATCAACCAATCATCTGAAGTTTGATGAAATTCCAGGAAATCCAGACTAAAACTATCGATTCTTCGTCAAGGAATCGACCAATCATCTGAAGTTTGATGGAATTCCAAGAAAGCCCGACCAAACCTATCGATACTTTGTCAAGGAATCAACCAATAATCTGAAGTTTGATGAAATTTCAAGAAAGCCAGACCAAAACTATCGATTCTTCGTCAAGGAATCGATCAATCATCAGAAATTTGATGAAATTCCAAGAAAGCCAGACCAAAACTATCGATTCTTCGTCAAGGAATCGACCAATCATCTGAAGTTTTATGAAATTCCAGGAAATCCAGACCAAAACTATCGATTCTCCGTCAAGGAATCGACCAATCATCTGAAGTTTGATGGAATTCCAAGAAAGCCCGACCAAACCTATCGATTCTTCCTCAAGGAATCAACCAATCATCTGAAGTTTGATGAAATTAAAAGAAAGCCAGACCAAAACTATCGATTCTTCGTCAAGGAATCGACCAATCATCTGAAGTTTGATGGAATTTCAAGAAAGCCAGACCAAAACTATCGATTCTTCCTCAAGGAATCGACCAATCATCTGAAGTTTGATGAAATTCCAAGAAAGCCAGACCAAAACTATCGATACTTTGTCAAGGAATCAACCAATAATCTGAAGTTTGATGAAATTTCAAGAAAGCCAGACCAAAACTATCGATTCTTCGTCAAGGAATCGATCAATCATCAGAAATTTGATGAAATTCCAAGAAAGCCAGACCAAAACTATCGATTCTTCGTCAAGGAATCGACCAATCATCTGAAGTTTTATGAAATTCCAGGAAATCCAGACCAAAACTATCGATTCTCCGTCAAGGAATCGACCAATCATCTGAAGTTTGATGGAATTCCAAGAAAGCCCGACCAAACCTATCGATTCTTCCTCAAGGAATCAACCAATCATCTGAAGTTTGATGAAATTAAAAGAAAGCCAGACCAAAACTATCGATTCTTCGTCAAGGAATCGACCAATCATCTGAAGTTTGATGGAATTTCAAGAAAGCCAGACCAAAACTATCGATTCTTCCTCAAGGAATCGACCAATCATCTGAAGTTTGATGAAATTCCAAGAAAGCCAGACCAAAACTATCGATTCTTCGTCAAGGAATCGATCAATCATCAGAAGTTTGATGAAATTCCAAGAAAGCCAGACCAAAACTATCGATTCTTCGTCAAGGAATCGACCAATCATCTGAAGTTTGATGAAATTCAAAGAAAGCCTGACCAAAAATATAGATTCTTCGTCAAGGAATCTACCAATCATCTGAAGTTTGATGAAATTCCAGGAAATCCGGACTAAAACTATCGATTCTTCGTCAAGGAATTGACCAATCATCTGAAGTTTGATGGAATTCCAAGAAAGCCCGACCAAAACTATCGATATTTTGTCAAGGAATCGACCAATCATCTGAAGTTTGATGAAATTACAGGAAAGCCAGACCAAAAATATCGATCCTTCCTCAAGGAATCGACCAATCATCTGAAATTTGATGAAATTCCAAGAAAGCCAGACCAAAACTATCGATTCTTCGTCAAGGAATCGACCAATCATCTGAAGTTTGATAAAATTCAAAGAAAGCCTGACCAAAAATATAGATTCTTCGTCAAGGAATCTACCAACCATCTGAAGTTTGATGAAATTCCAGGAAATCCAGACCAAAACTATCGATTCTCCGTCAAGGAATCGACCAATCATCTGAAGTTTGATGGAATTCCAAGAAAGCCCGACCAAAACTATCGATACTTTGTCAAGGAATCAACCAATCATCTGAATTTTGATGAAATTCCAGGAAATCCAGACAAAAACTATCGATTCTTCGTCAAGGAATCGACCAATCATCTGAAGTTTGATGGAATTCCAAGAAAGCCCGACCAAACCTATCGATTCTTCCTCAAGGAATCAACCAATCATCTGAAATTTGATGAAATTAAAAGAAAGCCAGACCAAAACTATCGATACTTCGTCAAGGATTCAACCAATCATCTGAAGTTTGATGAAATTCCAGGAAATCCAGACTAAAACTATCGATTCTTCGTCAAGGAATCGACCAATCATCTGAAGTTTGATGGAATTCCAAGAAAGCCCGACCAAACCTATCGATTCTTCCTCAAGGAATCAACCAATCATCTGAAGTTTGATGAAATTAAAAGAAAGCCAGACCAAAACTATCGATTCTTCGTCAAGGAATCAACCAATCATCTGAAGTTTGATGAAATTCCAAGAAAGCCAGACCAAAACTATCGATTCTTCGTCAAGGAATCGACCAATCATCAGAAGTTTGATGAAATTCCGAGAAAGCCAGACCAAAACTATCGATTCTTCGTCAAGGAATCGACCAATCATCAGAAGTTTGATGAAATTCCATGAAAGCCAGACCAAAACTATCGATTCTTCGTCAAGGAATCGACCAATCATCTGAAGTTTTATGAAATTCCAAGAAAGCCAGACCAAAACTATCGATTCTTCCTCAAGGAATCGACCAATCATCTGAAGTTTGATGAAATTCAAAGAAAGCCAGACCAAAACTATCGATTCTTCGTCAAGGAATCTACCAACCATCTGAAGTTTGATGAAATTCCAGGAAATCCAGACCAAAACTATCGATTCTCCGTCAAGGAATCGACCAATCATCTGAAGTTTGATGGAATTCAAAGAAAGCCCGACAGAAACTTTCGATACTTTGTCAAGGAATCAACCAATCATCTGAAGTTTGATGAAATTCCAGGAAATCCAGACTAAAACTATCGATTCTTCGTCAAGGAATCGACCAATCATCTGAAGTTTGATGGAATTCCAAGAAAGCCCGACCAAACCTATCGATACTTTGTCAAGGAATCAACCAATCATGTGAAGTTTGATGAAATTCAAAGAAAGCCAGACCAAAACTATCGATACTTCGTCAAGGAATCGAACAATCAACTTAAGTTTGATGGAATTCCAAGAAAGCCAGACCAAAACTATCGATTCTTCGTCAAGGAATCGACCAATCATCAGAAGTTTGATGAAATTCCAAGAAAGCCAGACCAAAACTATCGATTCTTCGTCAAGGAATCGATCAATCATCAGAAGTTTGATGAAATTCCAAGAAAGCCAGACCAAAACTATCGATTCTTCGTCAAGGAATCGACCAATCATCTGAAATTTGATGAAATTAAAAGAAAGCCAGACCAAAACTATCGATACTTCGTCAAGGATTCAACCAATCATCTGAAGTTTGATGAAATTCCAAGAAAGCCAGACCAAAACTATCGATTCTTCGTCAAGGAATCGACCAATCATCTGAAGTTTGATAAAATTCAAAGAAAGCCTGACCAAAAATATAGATTCTTCGACAAGGAATCTACCAACCATCTGAAGTTTGATAAAATTCCAGGAAATCCAGACCAAAACTATCGATTCTCCGTCAAGGAATCGACCAATCATCTGAAGTTTGATGGAATTCCAAGAAAGCCCGACCAAAACTATCGATACTTTGTCAAGGAATCAACCAATCATCTGAAGTTTGATGAAATTCCAGGAAATCCAGACCAAACCTATCGATTCTTCCTCAAGGAATCAACCAATCATCTGAAATTTGATGAAATTAAAAGAAAGCCAGACCAAAACTATCGATACTTCGTCAAGGATTCAACCAATCATCTGAAGTTTGATGAAATTCCAGGAAATCCAGACTAAAACTATCGATTCTTCGTCAAGGAATCGACCAATAATCTGAAGTTTGATGAAATTTCAAGAAAGCCAGACCAAAACTATCGATTCTTCGTCAAGGAATCGATCAATCATCAGAAGTTTGATGAAATTCCAAGAAAGCCAGACCAAAACTATCGATTCTTCGTCAAGGAATCGACCAATCATCTGAAGTTTGATGAAATTCCAAGAAAGCCAGACCAAAACTATCGATTCTTCGTCAAGGTATCGATCAATCATCAGAAGTTTGATGAAATTCCAAGAAAGCCAGACCAAAACTATCGATTCTTCGTCAAGGAATCAACCAATCATCTGAAGTTTGATGAAATTCCAGGAAATCCAGACTAAAACTATCGATTCTTCGTCAAGGAATCGACCAATCATCTGAAGTTTGATGAATTCCAAGAAAGCCCGACCAAACCTATCGATTCTTCCTCAAGGAATCAACCAATCATCTGAAGTTTGATGAAATTCCAGGAAATCCAGACTAAAACTATCGATTCTTCGTCAAGGAATCGACCAATCATCTGAAGTTGGATGGAATTCCGAGAAAGCCCGACCAAACCTATCGATTCTTCCTCAAGGAATCAACCAATCATCTGAAATTTGATGAAATTAAAAGAAAGCCAGACCAAAACTATCGATACTTCGTCAAGGATTCAACCAATCATCTGAAGTTTGATGAAATTCCAAGAAAGCCAGACCAAAACTATCGATTCTTCGTCAAGGAATCGACCAATCATCTGAAGTTTGATAAAATTCAAAGAAAGCCTGACCAAAAATATAGATTCTTCGTCAAGTAATCTACCAACCATCTGAAGTTTGATAAAATTCCAGGAAATCCAGACCAAAACTATCGATTCTCCGTCAAGGAATCGACCAATCATCTGAAGTTTGATGGAATTCCAAGAAAGCCCGACCAAAACTATCGATACTTTGTCAAGGAATCAACCAATCATGTGAAGTTTGATGAAATTCAAAGAAAGCCAGACCAAAACTATCGATACTTCGTCAAGGAATCGAACAATCAACTTAGGTTTGATGGAATTCCAAGAAAGCCAGACCAAAACTATCGATTCTTCGTCAAGGAATCGACCAATCATCAGAAGTTTGATGGAATTCCAAGAAAGCCCGACCAAAACTATCGAAACTGTGTCAAGGAATCAACCAATCATCTGAAGTTTGATGAAATTCCAGGAAATCCAGACTAAAACTATCGATTCTTCGTCAAGGAATCGACCAATCATCTGAAGTTTGATGGAATTAAAAGAAAGCCAGACCAAAACTATCGATTCTTCGTCAAGGAATCGACCAATCATCTGAAGTTTGATGGAATTTCAAGAAAGCCAGACCAAAACTATCGATTCTTCGTCAAGGAATCGACCAATCATCTGAAGTTTGATGAAATTCAAAGAAAGCCTGACCAAAAATATAGATTCTTCGTCAAGGAATCTACCAATCATCTGAAGTTTGATGAAATTCAAGGAAATCCGGACTAAAACTATCGATTCTTCGTCAAGGAATTGACCAATCATCTGAAGTTTGATGGAATTCCAAGAAAGCCCGACCAAAACTATCGATATTTTGTCAAGGAATCGACCAATCATCTGAAGTTTGATGAAATTACAGGAAAACCAGACCAAAAATATCGAAATTTTGTCAAGGAATCGACCAATCATCTGAAGTTTGATGAAATTACAGGAAAGCCAGACCAAAAATATCGATCCTTCCTCAAGGAATCGACCAATCATCTGAAATTTGATGAAATTCAAAGAAAGCCAGACCAAAACTATCGATTCTTCGTCAAGGAATCGACCAATCATCTGAAGTTGTAAGAAATTCCAAGGAAGCCAGACCATAACTATCGATTCTTCGTCAAGGAATCGAACAATCAACTTTAGGTTTGATGGAATTCCAAGAAAGCCAGACTAAAACTATCGATTCTTCGTCAAGGAATCGACCAATCATCAGAAGTTTGATGAAATTCCATGAAAGCCAGACCAAAACTATCGATTCTTCGTCAAGGAATCGACCAATCATCTGAAGTTTTATGAAATTCCAAGAAAGCCAGACCAAAACTATCGATTCTTCGTCAAGGAATCGATCAATCATCAGAAGTTTGATGAAATTCCAAGAAAGCCAGACCAAAAATATAGATTCTTCGTCAAGGAATCTACCAATCATCTGAAGTTTGTTGAAATTCCAGGAAATCCGGACTAAAACTATCGATTCTTCGTCAAGGAATTTACCAATCATCTGAAGTGTGATGGAATTCCAAGAAAGCCCGACCAAAACTATCGATATTTTGTCAAGGAATCGACCTATCATCTGAAATTTGATGAAATTACAGGAAAACCAGACCAAAAATATCGAAATTTTGTCAAGGAATCGACCAATCATCTGAAGTTTTATGAAATTCCAAGGAAGCCAGACCAAAACTATCGATTCTTCGTCAAGGAATCGAACAATCAACTTTAGGTTTGATGGAATTCCAAGAAAGCCAGACTAAAACTATCGATTCTTCGTCAAGGAATCGACCAATCATCAGAAGTTTGATGAAATTCCAAGAAAGCCAGACCAAAACTATCGATTCTTCGTCAAGGAATCGACCAATCATCAGAAGTTTGATGAAATTCCAAGAAAGCCAGACCAAAACTATCGATTCTTCGTCAAGGAATCGACCAATCATCTGAAGTTTGATAAAATTCAAAGAAAGCCTGACCAAAAATATAGATTCTTCGTCAAGGAATCTACCAACCATCTGAAGTTTGATAAAATTCCAGGAAATCCAGACCAAAACTATCGATTCTCCGTCAAGGAATCGACCAATCATCTGAAGTTTGATGGAATTCCAAGAAAGCCCGACCAAAACTATCGATACTTTGTCAAGGAATCAACCAATCATCTGAAGTTTGATGAAATTCCAGGAAATCCAGACTAAAACTATCGATTCTTCGTCAAGGAATCGACCAATCATCTGAAGTTTGATGGAATTCCAAGAAAGCCCGACCAAACCTATCGATTCTTCCTCAAGGAATCAACCAATCATCTGAAATTTGATGAAATTAAAAGAAAGCCAGACCAAAACTATCGATACTTCGTCAAGGATTCAACCAATCATCTGAAGTTTGATGAAATTCCAGGAAATCCAGACCAAAACTATCGATTCTCCGTCAAAGAATCGACCAATCATCTGAAGTTTGATGAAATTTCAAGAAAGCCAGACCAAAACTATCGATTCTTCGTCAAGGAATCGATCAATCATCAGAAGTTTGATGAAATTCCAAGAAAGCCAGACCAAAACTATCGATTCTTCGTCAAGGAATCGACCAATCATCTGAAGTTTGATGAAATTCCAAGAAAGCCAGACCAAAACTATCGATTCTTCGTCAAGGTATCGATCAATCATCAGAAGTTTGATGAAATTCCAAGAAAGCCAGACCAAAACTATCGATTCTTCGTCAAGGAATCTACCAATCATCTGAAGTTTGATGAAATTCCAAGAAATCCAGACTAAAACTATCGATTCTTCGTCAAGGAATCGACCAATCATCTGAAGTTTGATGAATTCCAAGAAAGCCCGACCAAACCTATCGATTCTTCCTCAAGGAATCAACCAATCATCTGAAGTTTGATGAAATTCCAGGAAATCCAGACTAAAACTATCGATTCTTCGTCAAGGAATCGACCAATCATCTGAAGTTGGATGGAATTCCGAGAAAGCCCGACCAAACCTATCGATTCTTCCTCAAGGAATCAACCAATCATCTGAAATTTGATGAAATTAAAAGAA
Organism: Cloeon dipterum; assembly: GCF_949628265.1. Lineage (NCBI taxonomy): Eukaryota > Metazoa > Arthropoda > Insecta > Ephemeroptera > Baetidae > Cloeon > Cloeon dipterum. The sequence goes on along the minus strand of NW_027052680.1, from coordinate 288,928 downwards.
AGCCAGACCAAAACTATCGATACTTCGTCAAGGATTCAACCAATCATCTGAAGTTTGATGAAATTCCAAGAAAGCCAGACCAAAACTATCGATTCTTCGTCAAGGAATCGACCAATCATCTGAAGTTTGATAAAATTCAAAGAAAGCCTGACCAAAAATATAGATTCTTCGTCAAGTAATCTACCAACCATCTGAAGTTTGATAAAATTCCAGGAAATCCAGACCAAAACTATCGATTCTCCGTCAAGGAATCGACCAATCATCTGAAGTTTGATGGAATTCCAAGAAAGCCCGTCCAAAACTATCGATACTTTGTCAAGGAATCAACCAATCATGTGAAGTTTGATGAAATTCAAAGAAAGCCAGACCAAAACTATCGATACTTCGTCAAGGAATCGAACAATCAACTTAGGTTTGATGGAATTCCAAGAAAGCCAGACCAAAACTATCGATTCTTCGTCAAGGAATCGACCAATCATCAGAAGTTTGATGGAATTCCAAGAAAGCCCGACCAAAACTATCGAAACTGTGTCAAGGAATCAACCAATCATCTGAAGTTTGATGAAATTCCAGGAAATCCAGACTAAAACTATCGATTCTTCGTCAAGGAATCGACCAATCATCTGAAGTTTGATGGAATTAAAAGAAAGCCAGACCAAAACTATCGATTCTTCGTCAAGGAATCGACCAATCATCTGAAGTTTGATGGAATTTCAAGAAAGCCAGACCAAAACTATCGATTCTTCGTCAAGGAATCGACCAATCATCTGAAGTTTGATGAAATTCAAAGAAAGCCTGACCAAAAATATAGATTCTTCGTCAAGGAATCTACCAATCATCTGAAGTTTGATGAAATTCAAGGAAATCCGGACTAAAACTATCGATTCTTCGTCAAGGAATTGACCAATCATCTGAAGTTTGATGGAATTCCAAGAAAGCCCGACCAAAACTATCGATATTTTGTCAAGGAATCGACCAATCATCTGAAGTTTGATGAAATTACAGGAAAACCAGACCAAAAATATCGAAATTTTGTCAAGGAATCGACCAATCATCTGAAGTTTGATGAAATTACAGGAAAGCCAGACCAAAAATATCGATCCTTCCTCAAGGAATCGACCAATCATCTGAAATTTGATGAAATTCAAAGAAAGCCAGACCAAAACTATCGATTCTTCGTCAAGGAATCGACCAATCATCTGAAGTTGTAAGAAATTCCAAGGAAGCCAGACCATAACTATCGATTCTTCGTCAAGGAATCGAACAATCAACTTTAGGTTTGATGGAATTCCAAGAAAGCCAGACTAAAACTATCGATTCTTCGTCAAGGAATCGACCAATCATCAGAAGTTTGATGAAATTCCAAGAAAGCCAGACCAAAACTATCGATTCTTCGTCAAGGAATCGACCAATCATCAGAAGTTTGATGAAATTCCATGAAAGCCAGACCAAAACTATCGATTCTTCGTCAAGGAATCGACCAATCATCTGAAGTTTTATGAAATTCCAAGAAAGCCAGACCAAAACTATCGATTCTTCGTCAAGGAATCGATCAATCATCAGAAGTTTGATGAAATTCCAAGAAAGCCAGACCAAAAATATAGATTCTTCGTCAAGGAATCTACCAATCATCTGAAGTTTGTTGAAATTCCAGGAAATCCGGACTAAAACTATCGATTCTTCGTCAAGGAATTTACCAATCATCTGAAGTGTGATGGAATTCCAAGAAAGCCCGACCAAAACTATCGATATTTTGTCAAGGAATCGACCTATCATCTGAAATTTGATGAAATTACAGGAAAACCAGACCAAAAATATCGAAATTTTGTCAAGGAATCGACCAATCAACTTTAGGTTTGATGGAATTCCAAGAAAGCCAGACTAAAACTATCGATTCTTCGTCAAGGAATCGACCAATCATCAGAAGTTTGATGAAATTCCAAGAAAGCCAGACCAAAACTATCGATTCTTCGTCAAGGAATCGACCAATCATCTGAAGTTTGATGAAATTCCAAGAAAGCCAGACCAAAACTATCGATTCTTCGTCAAGGTATCGATCAATCATCAGAAGTTTGATGAAATTCCAAGAAAGCCAGACCAAAACTATCGATTCTTCGTCAAGGAATCGACCAATCATCTGAAGTTTTATGAAATTCCAAGAAAGCCAGACCAAAACTATCGATTCTTCCTCAAGGAATCGACCAATCATCTGAAGTTTGATGAAATTCAAAGAAATCCAGACCAAAACTATCGAATCTTCGTCAAGGAATCTACCAACCATCTGAAGTTTGATGGAATTCCAGGAAATCCAGACCAAAACTATCGATTCTCCGTCAAGGAATCGACCAATCATCTGAAGTTTGATGGAATTCAAAGAAAGCCCGACAGAAACTTTCGATACTTTGTCAAGGAATCGACCAATCATCAGAAGTTTGATGAAATTCCGAGAAAGCCAGACCAAAACTATCGATTCTTCGTCAAGGAATCGACCAATCATCTGAAGTTTGATGAAATTCCAAGAAAGCCCGACCAAACCTATCGATACTTTGTCAAGGAATCAACCAATCATGTGAAGTTCGATGAAATTCAAAGAAAGCCAGACCAAAACTATCGATACTTCGTCAAGGAATCGAACAATCAACTTAGGTTTGATGGAATTCCAAGAAAGCCAGACCAAAACTATCGATTCTTCGTCAAGGAATCGACCAATCATCTGAAGTTTGATGGAATTCAAAGAAAGCCCGACAGAAACTTTCGATACTTTGTCAAGGAATCAACCAATCATCTGAAGTTTGATGAAATTCCAGGAAATCCAGACTAAAACTATCGATTCTTCGTCAAGGAATCGACCAATCATCTGAAGTTTGATGGAATTCCAAGAAAGCCCGACCAAACCTATCGATACTTTGTCAAGGAATCAACCAATCATGTGAAGTTTGATGAAATTCAAAGAAAGCCAGACCAAAACTATCGATACTTCGTCAAGGAATCGAACAATCAACTTAGGTTTGATGGAATTCCAAGAAAGCCAGACCAAAACTATCGATTCTTCGTCAAGGAATCGACCAATCATCAGAAGTTTGATGAAATTCCAAGAAAGCCAGACCAAAACTATCGATTCTTCGTCAAGGAATCGACCAATCATCAGAAGTTTGATGAAATTCCAAGAAAGCCAGACCAAAACTATCGATTCTTCGTCAAGGAATCGACCAATCATCTGAAGTTTTATGAAATTCCAAGAAAGCCAGACCAAAACTATCGATTCTTCGTCAAGGAATCGATCAATCATCAGAAGTTTGATGAAATTCCAAGAAAGCCAGACCAAAAATATAGATTCTTCGTCAAGGAATCTACCAATCATCTGAAGTTTGTTGAAATTCCAGGAAATCCGGACTAAAACTATCGATTCTTCGTCAAGGAATTTACCAATCATCTGAAGTGTGATGGAATTCCAAGAAAGCCCGACCAAAACTATCGATATTTTGTCAAGGAATCGACCTATCATCTGAAGTTTGATGAAATTACAGGAAAACCAGACCAAAAATATCGAAATTTTGTCAAGGAATCGACCAATCATCTGAAGTTTTATGAAATTCCAAGGAAGCCAGACCAAAACTATCGATTCTTCGTCAAGGAATCGAACAATCAACTTTAGGTTTGATGGAATTCCAAGAAAGCCAGACTAAAACTATCGATTCTTCGTCAAGGAATCGACCAATCATCAGAAGTTTGATGAAATTCCAAGAAAGCCAGACCAAAACTATCGATTCTTCGTCAAGGAATCGACCAATCATCTGAAGTTTTATGAAATTCCAAGGAAGCCAGACCAAAACTATCGATTCTTCGTCAAGGAATCGAACAATCAACTTTAGGTTTGATGGAATTCCAAGAAAGCCAGACTAAAACTATCGATTCTTCGTCAAGGAATCGACCAATCATCAGAAGTTTGATGAAATTCCGAGAAAGCCAGACCAAAACTATCGATTCTTCGTCAAGGAATCGACCAATCATCAGAAGTTTGATGAAATTCCGAGAAAGCCAGATCAAAACTATCGATTCTTCGTCAAGGAATCGACCAATCATCAGAAGTTTGATGAAATTCCATGAAAGCCAGACCAAAACTATCGATACTTTGTCAAGGATTCAACCAATCATCTGAAGTTTGATGAAATTCCAGGAAATCCAGACTAAAACTATCGATTCTTCGTCAAGGAATCGACCAATCATCTGAAGTTTGATGGAATTCCAAGAAAGCCCGACCAAACCTATCGATTCTTCCTCAAGGAATCAACCAATCATCTGAAGTTTGATGAAATTAAAAGAAAGCCAGACACAAACTATCGATTCATCGTCAAGGAATCAACCAATCATCTGAAGTTTGATGGAATTTCAAGAAAGCCAGACCAAAACTATCGATTCTTCGTCAAGGAATCGACCAATCATCTGAAGTTTGATGAAATTCCAAGAAAGCCAGACCAAAACTATCGATTCTTCGTCAAGGTATCGATCAATCATCAGAAGTTTGATGAAATTCCAAGAAAGCCAGACCAAAACTATCGATTCTTCGTCAAGGAATCGACCAATCATCTGAAGTTTGATGAAATTCCAAGAAAGCCAGACCAAAACTATCGATTCTTCCTCAAGGAATCGACCAATCATCTGAAGTTTGATGAAATTCAAAGAAATTCAGACCAAAACTATCGATTCTCCGTCAAGGAATCGACCAATCATCTGAAGTTTGATGGAATTCAAAGAAAGCCCGACAGAAACTTTCGATACTTTGTCAAGGAATCAACCAATCATCTGAAGTTTGATGAAATTCAAAGAAATCCAGACTAAAACTATCGATTCTTCGTCAAGGAATCGACCAATCATCTGAAGTTTGATGGAATTCCAAGAAAGCCCGACCAAACCTATCGATACTTTGTCAAGGAATCAACCAATCATGTGAAGTTTGATGAAATTCAAAGAAAGCCAGACCAAAACTATCGATACTTCGTCAAGGAATCGAACAATCAACTTAGGTTTGATGGAATTCCAAGAAAGCCAGACCAAAACTATCGATTCTTCGTCAAGGAATCGACCAATCATCAGAAGTTTGATGAAATTCCAAGAAAGCCAGACCAAAACTATCGATTCTTCGTCAAGGAATCGATCAATCATCAGAAGTTTGATGAAATTCCAAGAAAGCCAGACCAAAACTATCGATTCTTCGTCAAGGAATCGACCAATCATCTGAAGTTTGATAAAATTCAAAGAAAGCCTGACCAAAAATATAGATTCTTCGTCAAGGAATCTACCAACCATCTGAAGTTTGATAAAATTCCAGGAAATCCAGACCAAAACTATCGATTCTCTGTCAAGGAATCGACCAATCATCTGAAGTTTGATGGAATTCCAAGAAAGCCCGACCAAAACTATCAATACTTTGTCAAGGATTCAACCAATCATCTGAAGTTTGATGAAATTCAAAGAAAGCCAGACCAAAACTATCGATTCTTCGTCAAGGAATCGACCAATCATCTGAAGTTTTATGAAATTCCAAGAAAGCCAGACCAAAACTATCGATTCTTCCTCAAGGAATCGACCAATCATCTGAAGTTTGATGAAATTCAAAGAAAGCCAGACCAAAACTATCGATTCTTCGTCAAGGAATCTACCAACCATCTGAAGTTTGATGAAATTCCAGGAAATCCAGACTAAAACTATCGATTCATCGTCAAGGAATCGACCAATCATCTGAAGTTTGATGGAATTCCAAGAAAGCCCGACCAAACCTATCGATTCTTCGTCAAGGAATCAACCAATCATGTGAAGTTTGATGAAATTCAAAGAAAGCCAGACCAAAACTATCGATACTTCGTCAAGGAATCGAACAATCAACTTAGGTTTGATGGAATTCCAAGAAAGCCAGACCAAAACTATCGATTCTTCGTCAAGGAATCGACCAATCATCTGAAGTTTGATAAAATTCCAAGAAAGCCAGACCAAAACTATCGATTCTTCGTCAAGGAATAGACCAATCATCAGGAGTTTGATGAAATTCCAAGAAAGTAAGACCAAAACTATCGATATTTCGTCAAGGAATCAACCAATCATCTGAATTTTGATGGAATTTCAAGAAAGCCAGACCAAAACTATCGATTCTTCGTCAAGGAATCGACCAATCATCTGAAGTTTGATGAAATTCCAAGAAAGCCAGACCAAAACTATCGATTCTTCCTCAAGGAATCAACCAATCATCTGCAGTTTGATGAAATTAAAAGAAAGACAGACCAAAACTATAAATTCTTCGTCAAGGAATCGACCAATCATCTGAAGTTTGATGAAATTACAGGAAAGCCAGACCAAAAATATCGATCCTTCCTCAAGGAATCGACTAATCATCTGAAGTTTGTAGAAGGTCCAAGAAAGCCAGACCAAAACTATCGATTCATCGTCAAGGAATCGACCAATCATCTGAAGTTTGATGAAATTCCAAGAAAGCCAGACCAAAACTATCGATTCTTCGTCAAGGAATCGACCAATCATCAGAAGTTTGATGAAATTCCATGAAAGCCAGACCAAAACTATCGATACTTTGTCAAGGATTCAACCAATCATCTGAAGTTTGATGAAATTCCAGGAAATCCAGACTAAAACTATCGATTCTTCGTCAAGGAATCGACCAATCATCTGAAGTTTAATGGAATTCCAAGAAAGCCCGACCAAACCTATCGATTCTTCCTCAAGGAATCAACCAATCATCTGAAGTTTGATGAAATTAAAAGAAAGCCAGACCAAAACTATCGATTCTTTGTCAAGGAATCAACCAATCATCTGAAGTTTGATGGAATTTCAAGAAAGCCAGACCAAAACTATCGATTCTTCGTCAAGGAATCGACCAATAATCTGAAGTTTGATGAAATTCGAAGAAAGCCAGACCAAAACTATCGATTCTTCGTCAAGGTATCGATCAATCATCAGAAGTTTGATGAAATTCCAAGAAAGCCAGACCAAAACTATCGATTCTTCGTCAAGGAATCGACCAATCATCTGAAGTTTTATGAAATTCCAAGAAAGCCAAACCAAAACTATCGATTCTTCGTCAAGGAATCGACCAATCATCTGAAGTTTGATGAAATTCAAAGAAATCCAGACCAAAACTATCGAATCTTCGTCAAGGAATCTACCAACCATCTGAAGTTTGATGAAATTCCAGGAAATCCAGACCAAAACTATCGATTCTCCGTCAAGGAATCGACCAATCATCTGAAGTTTGATGGAATTCAAAGAAAGCCCGACAGAAACTTTCGATACTTTGTCAAGGAATCGACCAATCATCAGAAGTTCGATGAAATTCCGAGAAAGCCAGACCAAAACTATCGATTCTTCGTCAAGGAATCGACCAATCATCAGAAGTTTGATGAAATTCCATGAAAGCCAGACCAAAACTATCGATTCTTCGTCAAGGAATCGACCAATCATCTGAAGTTTTATGAAATTCCAAGAAAGCCAGACCAAAACTATCGATTCTTCCTCAAGGAATCGACCAATCATCTGAAGTTTGATGAAATTCAAAGAAAGCCAGACCAAAACTATCGATTCTTCGTCAAGGAATCTACCAACCATCTGAAGTTTGATGAAATTCCAGGAAATCCAGAACAAAACTATCGATTCTCCGTCAAGGAATCGACCAATCATCTGAAGTTTGATGGAATTCAAAGAAAGCCCGACAGAAACTTTCGATACTTTGTCAAGGAATCAACCAATCATCTGAAGTTTGATGAAATTCCAGGAAATCCAGACTAAAACTATCGATTCTTCGGCAAGGAATCGACCAATCATCTGAAGTTTGATGGAATTCCAAGAAAGCCCGACCAAACCTATCGATACTTTGTCAAGGAATCAACCAATCATGTGAAGTTTGATGAAATTCAAAGAATGCAAGACCAAAACTATCGATACTTCGTCAAGGAATCAAACAATCAACTTAGGTTTGATGGAATTCCAAGAAAGCCAGACCAAAACTATCGATTCTTCGTCAAGGAATCGACCAATCATCTGAAGTTTGATGAAATTCCAAGAAAGCCAGACCAAAACTATCGATTCTTCGTCAAGGAATCGACCAATCATCAGAAGTTTGATGAAATTCCAAGAAAGTCAGACCAAAACTATCGATATTTCGTCAAGGAATCAACCAATCATCTGAATTTTGATGAAATTCCAAGAAAGCCAGACCAAAACTATCGATTCTTCGTCAAGGAATCGACCAATCATCTGAAGTTTGATGGAATTTCAAGAAAGCCAGACCAAAACTATCGATTCTTCGTCAAGGAATCGACCAATCATCTGAAGTTTGATGAAATTCCAAGAAAGCCAGACCAAAACTATCGATTCTTCCTCAAGGAATCAACCAATCATCTGCAGTTTGATGAAATTAAAAGAAAGACAGACCAAAACTATAAATTCTTCGTCAAGGAATCGACCAATCATCTGAAGTTTGATGAAATTACAAGAAAGCCAGACCAAAACTATCGATTCTTCGTCAAGGAATCGACCAATCATCTGAAGTTTGATGGAATTTCAAGAAAGCCAGACCAAAACTATCGATTCTTCGTCAAGGAATCGACCAATCATCTGAAGTTTGATGAAATTCCAAGAAAGCCAGACCAAAACTATCGATTCTTCCTCAAGGAATCAACCAATCATCTGCAGTTTGATGAAATTAAAAGAAAGACAGACCAAAAATATCGATCCTTCCTCAAGGAATCGACCAATCATCTGAAGTTTGTAGAAGGTCCAAGAAAGCCAGACCAAAACTATCGATTCATCGTCAAGGAATCGACCAATCATCTGAAGTTTTATGAAATTCCAAGAAAGCCAGACCAAAACTATCGATTCTTCCTCAAGGAATCGACCAATCATCTGAAGTTTGATGAAATTCAAAGAAAGCCAGACCAAAACTATCGATTCTTCGTCAAGGAATCTACCAACCATCTGAAGTTTGATGAAATTCCAGGAAATCCAGACCAAAACTATCGATTCTTCCTCAAGGAATCAACCAATCATCTGCAGTTTGATGAAATTAAAAGAAAGACAGACCAAAACTATAAATTCTTCGTCAAGGAATCGACCAATCATCTGAAGTTTGATGAAATTACAAGAAAGCCAGACCAAAACTATCGATTCTTCGTCAAGGAATCGACAAATCATCTGAAGTTTGATGGAATTTCAAGAAAGCCAGACCAAAACTATCGATTCTTCGTCAAGGAATCGACCAATCATCTGAAGTTTGATGAAATTCCAAGAAAGCCAGACCAAAACTATCGATTCTTCCTCAAGGAATCAACCAATCATCTGCAGTTTGATGAAATTAAAAGAAAGACAGACCAAAAATATCGATCCTTCCTCAAGGAATCGACCAATCATCTGAAGTTTGTAGAAGGTCCAAGAAAGCCAGACCAAAACTATCGATTCATCGTCAAGGAATCGACCAATCATCTGAAGTTTTATGAAATTCCAAGAAAGCCAGACCAAAACTATCGATTCTTCCTCAAGGAATCGACCAATCATCTGAAGTTTGATGAAATTCAAAGAAAGCCAGACCAAAACTATCGATTCTTCGTCAAGGAATCTACCAACCATCTGAAGTTTGATGAAATTCCAGGAAATCCAGACTAAAACTATCGATTCTCCGTCAAGGAATCGACCAATCATCTGAAGTTTGATGGAATTCCAAGAAAGCCCGACCAAACCTATCGATACTTTGTCAAGGAATCAACCAATCATGTGAAGTTTGATGAAATTCAAAGAAAGCCAGACCAAAACTATCGATACTTCGTCAAGGAATCGAACAATCAACTTAGGTTTGATGGAATTCCAAGAAAGCCAGACCAAAACTATCGATTCTTCGTCAAGGAATCGACCAATCATCTGAAGTTTGATAAAATTCCAAGAAAGCCAGACCAAAACTATCGATTCTTCGTCAAGGAATAGACCAATCATCAGAAGTTTGATGAAATTCCAAGAAAGTAAGACCAAAACTATCGATATTTCGTCAAGGAATCAACCAATCATCTGAATTTTGATGAAATTCCAAGAAAGCCAGACCAAAACTATCGATTCTTCGTCAAGGAATCGACCAATCATCTGAAGTTTGATGGAATTTCAAGAAAGCCAGACCAAAACTATCGATTCTTCGTCAAGGAATCGACCAATCATCTTAAGTTTGATGAAATTCCAAGAAAGCCAGACCAAAACTATCGATTCTTCCTCAAGGAATCAACCAATCATCTGCAGTTTGATGAAATTAAAAGAAAGACAGACCAAAACTATAAATTCTTCGTCAAGGAATCGACCAATCATCTGAAGTTTGATGAAATTACAGGAAAGCCAGACCAAAAATATCGATCCTTCCTCAAGGAATCGACTAATCATCTGAAGTTTGTAGAAGGTCCAAGAAAGCCAGACCAAAACTATCGATTCATCGTCAAGGAATCGACCAATCATCTGAAGTTTGATGAAATTCCAAGAAAGCCAGACCAAAACTATCGATTCTTCGTCAAGGAATCGACCAATCATCTGAAGTTTGATGAAATTCCATGAAAGCCAGACCAAAACTATCGATACTTTGTCAAGGATTCAACCAATCATCTGAAGTTTGATGAAATTCCAGGAAATCCAGACTAAAACTATCGATTCTTCGTCAAGGAATCGACCAATCATCTGAAGTTTAATGGAATTCCAAGAAAGCCCGACCAAACCTATCGATTCTTCCTCAAGGAATCAACCAATCATCTGAAGTTTGATGAAATTAAAAGAAAGCCAGACCAAAACTATCGATTCTTTGTCTAGGAATCAACCAATCATCTGAAGTTTGATGGAATTTCAAGAAAGCCAGACCAAAACTATCGATTCTTCGTCAAGGAATCGACCAATAATCTGAAGTTTGATGAAATTCGAAGAAAGCCAGACCAAAACTATCGATTCTTCGTCAAGGTATCGATCAATCATCAGAAGTTTGATGAAATTCCAAGAAAGCCAGACCAAAACTATCGATTCTTCGTCAAGGAATCGACCAATCATCTGAAGTTTTATGAAATTCCAAGAAAGCCAGACCAAAACTATCGATTCTTCCTCAAGGAATCGACCAATCATCTGAAGTTTGATGAAATTCAAAGAAATCCAGACCAAAACTATCGATTCTTCGTCAAGGAATCTACCAACCATCTGAAGTTTGATGAAATTCCAGGAAATCCAGAACAAAACTATCGATTCTCCGTCAAGGGATCGACCAATCATCTGAAGTTTGATGGAATTCAAAGAAAGCCCGACAGAAACTTTCGATACTTTGTCAAGGAATCAACCAATCATCTGAAGTTTGATGAAATTCCAGGAAATCCAGACTAAAACTATCGATTCTTCGGCAAGGAATCGACCAATCATCTGAAGTTTGATGGAATTCCAAGAAAGCCCGACCAAACCTATCGATACTTTGTCAAGGAATCAACCAATCATGTGAAGTTTGATGAAATTCAAAGAATGCCAGACCAAAACTATCGATACTTCGTCAAGGAATCAAACAATCAACTTAGGTTTGATGGAATTCCAAGAAAGCCAGACCAAAACTATCGATTCTTCGTCAAGGAATCGACCAATCATCTGAAGTTTGATGAAATTCCGAGAAAGCCAGACCAAAACTATCGATTCTTCGTCAAGGAATAGACCAATCATCAGAAGTTTGATGAAATTCCAAGAAAGTAAGACCAAAACTATCGATATTTCGTCAAGGAATCAACCAATCATCTGAATTTTGATGAAATTCCAAGAAAGCCAGACCAAAACTATCGATTCTTCGTCAAGGAATCGACCAATCATCTGAAGTTTGATGGAATTTCAAGAAAGCCAGACCAAAACTATCGATTCTTCGTCAAGGAATCGACCAATCATCTGAAGTTTGATGAAATTCCAAGAAAGCCAGACCAAAACTATCGATTCTTCCTCAAGGAATCAACCAATCATCTGCAGTTTGATGAAATTAAAAGAAAGACAGACCAAAGCTATAAATTCTTCGTCAAGGAATCGACCAATCATCTGAAGTTTGATGAAATTACAAGAAAGCCAGACCAAAACTATTGATTCTTCGTCAAGGAATCGACCAATCATCTGAAGTTTGATGGAATTTCAAGAAAGCCAGACCAAAACTATCGATTCTTCGTCAAGGAATCGACCAATCATCTGAAGTTTGATGAAATTCCAAGAGAGCCAGACCAAAACTATCGATTCTTCCTCAAGGAATCAACCAATCATCTGCAGTTTGATGAAATTAAAAGAAAGAAAGACCAAAAATATCGATCCTTCCTCAAGGAATCGACCAATCATCTGAAGTTTGTAGAAGGTCCAAGAAAGCCAGACCAAAACTATCGATTCATCGTCAAGGAATCGACCAATCATCTGAAGTTTGATGAAATTCCAAGAAAGCCAGACCAAAACTATCGATTCTTCGTCAAGGAATCGACCAATCATCAGAAGTTTGATGAAATTCCATGAAAGCCAGACCAAAACTATCGATACTTTGTCAAGGATTCAACCAATCATCTGAAGTTTGATGAAATTCCAGGAAATCCAGACTAAAACTATCGATTCTTCGTCAAGGAATCGACCAATCATCTGAAGTTTAATGGAATTCCAAGAAAGCCCGACCAAACCTATCGATTCTTCCTCAAGGAATCAACCAATCATCTGAAGTTTGATGAAATTAAAAGAAAGCCAGACCAAAACTATCGATTCTTCGTCAAGGAATCAACCAATCATCTGAAGTTTGATGGAATTTCAAGAAAGCCAGACCAAAACTATCGATTCTTCGTCAAGGAATCGACCAATAATCTGAAGTTTGATGAAATTCGAAGAAAGCCAGACCAAAACTATCGATTCTTCGTCAAGGTATCGATCAATCATCAGAAGTTTGATGAAATTCCAAGAAAGCCAGACCAAAACTATCGATTCTTCGTCAAGGAATCGACCAATCACCTGAAGTTTTATGAAATTCCAAGAAAGCCAGACCAAAACTATCGATTCTTCCTCAAGGAATCGACCAATCATCTGAAGTTTGATGAAATTCAAAGAAATCCAGACCAAAACTATCGAATCTTCGTCAAGGAATCTACCAACCATCTGAAGTTTGATGAAATTCCAGGAAATCCAGACCAAAACTATCGATTCTCCGTCAAGGAATCGACCAATCATCTGAAGTTTGATGGAATTCAAAAAAAGCCCGACAGAAACTTTCGATACTTTGTCAAGGAATCGACCAATCATCAGAAGTTTGATGAAATTCCGAGAAAGCCAGACCAAAACTATCGATTCTTCGTCAAGGAATCGACCAATCATCAGAAGTTTGATGAAATTCCATGAAAGCCAGACCAAAACTATCGATTCTTCGTCAAGGAATCGACCAATCATCTGAAGTTTTATGAAATTCCAAGAAAGCCAGACCAAAACTATCGATTCTTCGTCAAGGAATCGACCAATCATCTGAAGTTTGATGGAATTTCAAGAAAGCCAGACCAAAACTATCGATTCTTCGTCAAGGAATCGACCAATCATCTGAAGTTTGATGAAATTCAACGAAAGCCAGACCAAAACTATCGATTCTTCGTCAAGGAAACGACCAATCATCTGAGGTTTGATGAAACTCAAAGAAAGCCAGACCAAAACTATCGATTCTTCGTCAAGGAATTGACCAATCATCTGATGTTTGATGAAATTCCAAGAAAGCCAGACCAAAACTATCGATTCTTCCTCAAGGAATCAACCAATCATCTGCAGTTTGATGAAATTAAAAGAAAGACAGACCAAAACTATAAATTCTTCGTCAAGGAATCGACCAATCATCTGAAGTTTGATGAAATTACAGGAAAGCCAGACCAAAAATATCGATCCTTCCTCAAGGAATCGACCAATCATCTGAAGTTTGTAGAAGGTCCAAGAAGGCCAGACCAAAACTATCGATTCATTGTCAAGGAATCGACCAATCATCTGAAGTTTGATGAAATTCAAAGAAAGCCAGACCAAAACTATCGATACTTCGTCAAGGAATCGAACAATCATCTGAAGTTTGATGAAATTCCAAGAAAGCCAGACCAAAACTATCGATTCTTCGTCAAGGAATCGACCAATCATCAGAAGTTTGATGAAATTAAAAGAAAGACAGACCAAAACTATAAATTCTTCGTCAAGGAATCGACCAATCATCTGAAGTTTGATGAAAATACAGGAAAGCCAGACTAAAACTATCGATTCTTCGTCAAGGAATCGACCAATCATCAGAAGTTTGATGAAATTCCGAGAAAGCCAGACCAAAACTATCGATTCTTCGTCAAGGAATCGACCAATCATCAGAAGTTTGATGAAATTCCATGAAAGCCAGACCAAAACTATCGATACTTTGTCAAGGATTCAACCAATCATCTGAAGTTTGATGAAATTCCAGGAAATCCAGACTAAAACTATCGATTCTTCGTCAAGGAATCGACCAATCATCTGAAGTTTGATGGAATTCAAAGAAAGCCCGACCAAACCTATCGATTCTTCCTCAAGGAATCAACCAATCATCTGAAGTTTTATGAAATTCCAAGAAAGCCAGACCAAAACTATCGATTCTTCGTCAAGGTATCGATCAATCATCAGAAGTTTGATAAAATTCCAAGAAAGCCAGACCAAAACTATCGATTCTTCGTCAAGGAATCGACCAATCATCTGAAGTTTTATGAAATTCCAAGAAAGCCAGACCAAAACTATCGATTCTTCCTCAAGGAATCGACCAATCATCTGAAGTTTGATGAAATTCAAAGAAATCCAGACCAAAACTATCGAATCTTCGTCAAGGAATCTACCAACCATCTGAAGTTTGATGAAATTCCAGGAAATCCAGACCAAAACTATCGATTCTCCGTCAAGGAATCGACCATTCATCTGAAGTTTGATGGAATTCAAAGAAAGCCCGACAGAAACTTTCGATACTTTGTCAAGGAATCGACCAATCATCAGAAGTTTGATGAAATTCCGAGAAAGCCAGACCAAAACTATCGATTCTTCGTCAAGGAATCGACCAATCATCAGAAGTTTGATGAAATTCCATGAAAGCCAGACCAAAACTATCGATTCTTCGTCAAGGAATCGACCAATCATCTGAAGTTTTATGAAATTCCAAGAAAGCCAGACCAAAACTATCGATTCTTCCTCAAGGAATCGACCAATCATCTGAAGTTTGATGAAATTCAATGAAAGCCAGACCAAAACTATCGATTCTTCGTCAAGGAATCTACCAACCATCTGAAGTTTGATGAAATTCCAGGAAATCCAGACTAAAACTATCGATTCTCCGTCAAGGAATCGACCAATCATCTGAAGTTTGATGGAATTCCAAGAAAGCCCGACCAAACCTATCGATACTTTGTCAAGGAATCAACCAATCATGTGAAGTTTGATGAAATTCAAAGAAAGCCAGACCAAAACTATCGATACTTCGTCAAGGAATCGAACAATCAACTTAGGTTTGATGGAATTCCAAGAAAGCCAGACCAAAACTATCGATTCTTCGTCAAGGAATCGACCAATCATCTGAAGTTTGATGGAATTTCAAGAAAGCCAGACCAAAACTATCGATTCTTCGTCAAGGAATCGACCAATCATCTGAAGTTTGATGAAATTCCAAGAGAGCCAGACCAAAACTATCGATTCTTCCTCAAGGAATCAACCAATCATCTGCAGTTTGATGAAATTAAAAGAAAGAAAGACCAAAAATATCGATCCTTCCTCAAGGAATCGACCAATCATCTGAAGTTTGTAGAAGGTCCAAGAAAGCCAGACCAAAACTATCGATTCATCGTCAAGGAATCGACCAATCATCTGAAGTTTGATGAAATTCCAAGAAAGCCAGACCAAAACTATCGATTCTTCGTCAAGGAATCGACCAATCATCAGAAGTTTGATGAAATTCCATGAAAGCCAGACCAAAACTATCGATACTTTGTCAAGGATTCAACCAATCATCTGAAGTTTGATGAAATTCCAGGAAATCCAGACTAAAACTATCGATTCTTCGTCAAGGAATCGACCAATCATCTGAAGTTTAATGGAATTCCAAGAAAGCCCGACCAAACCTATCGATTCTTCCTCAAGGAATCAACCAATCATCTGAAGTTTGATGAAATTAAAAGAAAGCCAGACCAAAACTATCGATTCTTCGTCAAGGAATCAACCAATCATCTGAAGTTTGATGGAATTTCAAGAAAGCCAGACCAAAACTATCGATTCTTCGTCAAGGAATCGACCAATAATCTGAAGTTTGATGAAATTCGAAGAAAGCCAGACCAAAACTATCGATTCTTCGTCAAGGTATCGATCAATCATCAGAAGTTTGATGAAATTCCAAGAAAGCCAGACCAAAACTATCGATTCTTCGTCAAGGAATCGACCAATCACCTGAAGTTTGATGAAATTCAAAGAAAGCCAGACCAAAACTATCGATTCTTCCTCAAGGAATCGACCAATCATCTGAAGTTTGATGAAATTCAAAGAAATCCAGACCAAAACTATCGAATCTTCGTCAAGGAATCTACCAACCATCTGAAGTTTGATGAAATTCCAGGAAATCCAGACCAAAACTATCGATTCTCCGTCAAGGAATCGACCAATCATCTGAAGTTTGATGGAATTCAAAGAAAGCCCGACAGAAACTTTCGATACTTTGTCAAGGAATCGACCAATCATCAGAAGTTTGATGAAATTCCGAGAAAGCCAGACCAAAACTATCGATTCTTCGTCAAGGAATCGACCAATCATCAGAAGTTTGATGAAATTCCATGAAAGCCAGACCAAAACTATCGATTCTTCGTCAAGGAATCGACCAATCATCTGAAGTTTTATGAAATTCCAAGAAAGCCAGACCAAAACTATCGATTCTTCGTCAAGGAATCGACCAATCATCTGAAGTTTGATGGAATTTCAAGAAAGCCAGACCAAAACTATCGATTCTTCGTCAAGGAATCGACCAATCATCTGAAGTTTGATGAAATTCAACGAAAGCCAGACCAAAACTATCGATTCTTCGTCAAGGAAACGACCAATCATCTGAGGTTTGATGAAACTCAAAGAAAGCCAGACCAAAACTATCGATTCTTCGTCAAGGAATCGACCAATCATCTGATGTTTGATGAAATTCCAAGAAAGCCAGACCAAAACTATCGATTCTTCCTCAAGGAATCAACCAATCATCTGCAGTTTGATGAAATTAAAAGAAAGACAGACCAAAACTATAAATTCTTCGTCAAGGAATCGACCAATCATCTGAAGTTTGATGAAATTACAGGAAAGCCAGACCAAAAATATCGATCCTTCCTCAAGGAATCGACCAATCATCTGAAGTTTGTAGAAGGTCCAAGAAAGCCAGACCAAAACTATCGATTCATCGTCAAGGAATCGACCAATCATCTGAAGTTTGATGAAATTCAAAGAAAGCCAGACCAAAACTATCGATACTTCGTCAAGGAATCGAACAATCATCTGAAGTTTGATGAAATTCCAAGAAAGCCAGACCAAAACTATCGATTCTTCGTCAAGGAATCGACCAATCATCAGAAGTTTGATGAAATTAAAAGAAAGACAGACCAAAACTATATATTCTTCGTCAAGGAATCGACCAATCATCTGAAGTTTGATGAAAATACAGGAAAGCCAGACTAAAACTATCGATTCTCCGTCAAGGAATCGACCAATCATCTGAAGTTTGATGGAATTCAAAGAAAGCCCGACAGAAACTTTCGATACTTTGTCAAGGAATCGACCAATCATCAGAAGTTTGATGAAATTCCGAGAAAGCCAGACCAAAACTATCGATTCTTCGTCAAGGAATCGACCAATCATCAGAAGTTTGATGAAATTCCATGAAAGCCAGACCAAAACTATCGATTCTTCGTCAAGGAATCGACCAATCATCTGAAGTTTTATGAAATTCCAAGAAAGCCAGACCAAAACTATCGATTCTTCCTCAAGGAATCGACCAATCATCTGAAGTTTGATGAAATTCAAAGAAAGCCAGACCAAAACTATCGATTCTTCGTCAAGGAATCTACCAACCATCTGAAGTTTGATGAAATCCCAGGAAATCCAGACTAAAACTATCGATTCTCCGTCAAGGAATCGACCAATCATCTGAAGTTTGATGAAATTAAAAGAAAGCCAGACACAAACTATCGATTCTTCGTCAAGGAATCGACCAATCATCAGAAGTTTGATGAAATTCCATGAAAGCCAGACCAAAACTATCGATTCTTCCTCAAGGAATCGACCAATCATCTGAAGTTTGATGAAATTCAAAGAAAGCCAGACCAAAACTATCGATTCTTCGTCAAGGAATCTACCAACCATCTGAAGTTTGATGAAATTCCAGGAAATCCAGACTAAAACTATCGATTCTCCGTCAAGGAATCGACCAATCATCTGAAGTTTGATGGAATTCCAAGAAAGCCCGACCAAACCTATCGATACTTTGTCAAGGAATCAACCAATCATGTGAAGTTTGATGAAATTCAAAGAAAGCCAGACCAAAACTATCGATACTTCGTCAAGGAATCGAACAATCAACTTAGGTTTGATGGAATTCCAAGAAAGCCAGACCAAAACTATCGATTCTTCGTCAAGGAATCGACCAATCATCTGAAGTTTGATGAAAATACAGGAAAGCCAGACTAAAACTATCGATTCTTCGTCAAGGAATCGACCAATCATCAGAAGTTTGATGAAATTCCGAGAAAGCCAGACCAAAACTATCGATTCTTCCTCAAGGAATCGACCAATCATCTGAAGTTTGATGAAATTCAAAGAAATCCAGACCAAAACTATCGAATCTTCGTCAAGGAATCTACCAACCATCTGAAGTTTGATGAAATTCCAGGAAATCCAGACCAAAACTATCGATTCTCCGTCAAGGAATCGACCAATCATCTGAAGTTTGATGGAATTCAAAGAAAGCCCGACAGAAACTTTCGATACTTTGTCAAGGAATCGACCAATCATCAGAAGTTTGATGAAATTCCGAGAAAGCCAGACCAAAACTATCGATTCTTCGTCAAGGAATCGACCAATCATCAGAAGTTTGATGAAATTCCATGAAAGCCAGACCAAAACTATCGATTCTTCGTCAAGGAATCGACCAATCATCTGAAGTTTTATGAAATTCCAAGAAAGCCAGACCAAAACTATCGATTCTTCGTCAAGGAATCGACCAATCATCTGAAGTTTGATGGAATTTCAAGAAAGCCAGACCAAAACTATCGATTCTTCGTCAAGGAATCGACCAATCATCTGAAGTTTGATGAAATTCAAAGAAAGCCAGACCAAAACTATCGATTCTTCGTCAAGGAATCTACCAACCATCTGAAGTTTGATGAAATTCCAGGAAATCCAGACTAAAACTATCGATTCTCCGTCAAGGAAACGACCAATCATCTGAGGTTTGATGAAACTCAAAGAAAGCCAGACCAAAACTATCGATTCTTCGTCAAGGAATCGACCAATCATCAGAAGTTTGATGAAATTAAAAGAAAGACAGACCAAAACTATAAATTCTTCGTCAAGGAATCGACCAATCATCTGAAGTTTGATGAAAATACAGGAAAGCCAGACTAAAACTATCGATTCTTCGTCAAGGAATCGACCAATCATCAGAAGTTTGATGAAATTCCGAGAAAGCCAGACCAAAACTATCGATTCTTCGTCAAGGAATCGACCAATCACCTGAAGTTTTATGAAATTCCAAGAAAGCCAGACCAAAACTATCGATTCTTCCTCAAGGAATCGACCAATCATCTGAAGTTTGATGAAATTCAAAGAAATCCAGACCAAAACTATCGAATCTTCGTCAAGGAATCTACCAACCATCTGAAGTTTGATGAAATTCCAGGAAATCCAGACCAAAACTATCGATTCTCCGTCAAGGAATCGACCAATCATCTGAAGTTTGATGGAATTCAAAGAAAGCCCGACAGAAACTTTCGATACTTTGTCAAGGAATCGACCAATCATCAGAAGTTTGATGAAATTCCGAGAAAGCCAGACCAAAACTATCGATTCTTCGTCAAGGAATCGACCAATCATCAGAAGTTTGATGAAATTCCATGAAAGCCAGACCAAAACTATCGATTCTTCGTCAAGGAATCGACCAATCATCTGAAGTTTTATGAAATTCCAAGAAAGCCAGACCAAAACTATCGATTCTTCGTCAAGGAATCGACCAATCATCTGAAGTTTGATGGAATTTCAAGAAAGCCAGACCAAAACTATCGATTCTTCGTCAAGGAATCGACCAATCATCTGAAGTTTGATGAAATTCAAAGAAAGCCAGACCAAAACTATCGATTCTTCGTCAAGGAATCTACCAACCATCTGAAGTTTGATGAAATTCCAGGAAATCCAGACTAAAACTATCGATTCTCCGTCAAGGAAACGACCAATCATCTGAGGTTTGATGAAACTCAAAGAAAGCCAGACCAAAACTATCGATTCTTCGTCAAGGAATTGACCAATCATCTGCAGTTTGATGAAATTAAAAGAAAGACAGACCAAAACTATAAATTCTTCGTCAAGGAATCGACCAATCATCTGAAGTTTGATGAAATTACAGGAAAGCCAGACCAAAAATATCGATCCTTCCTCAAGGAATCGACCAATCATCTGAAGTTTGTAGAAGGTCCAAGAAAGCCAGACCAAAACTATCGATTCATCGTCAAGGAATCGACCAATCATCTGAAGTTTGATGAAATTCAAAGAAAGCCAGACCAAAACTATCGATACTTCGTCAAGGAATCGAACAATCATCTGAAGTTTGATGAAATTCCAAGAAAGCCAGACCAAAACTATCGATTCTTCGTCAAGGAATCGACCAATCATCAGAAGTTTGATGAAATTAAAAGAAAGACAGACCAAAACTATAAATTCTTCGTCAAGGAATCGACCAATCATCTGAAGTTTGATGAAAATACAGGAAAGCCAGACTAAAACTATCGATTCTTCGTCAAGGAATCGACCAATCATCAGAAGTTTGATGAAATTCCGAGAAAGCCAGACCAAAACTATCGATTCTTCGTCAAGGAATCGACCAATCATCAGAAGTTTGATGAAATTCCATGAAAGCCAGACCAAAACTATCGATACTTTGTCAAGGATTCAACCAATCATCTGAAGTTTGATGAAATTCCAGGAAATCCAGACTAAAACTATCGATTCTTCGTCAAGGAATCGACCAATCATCTGAAGTTTGATGGAATTCAAAGAAAGCCCGACCAAACCTATCGATTCTCCGTCAAGGAATCGACCAATCATCTGAAGTTTGATGGAATTCAAAGAAAGCCCGACAGAAACTTTCGATACTTTGTCAAGGAATCGACCAATCATCAGAAGTTTGATGAAATTCCGAGAAAGCCAGACCAAAACTATCGATTCTTCGTCAAGGAATCGACCAATCATCAGAAGTTTGATGAAATTCCATGAAAGCCAGACCAAAACTATCGATTCTTCGTCAAGGAATCGACCAATCATCTGAAGTTTTATGAAATTCCAAGAAAGCCAGACCAAAACTATCGATTCTTCCTCAAGGAATCGACCAATCATCTGAAGTTTGATGAAATTCAAAGAAAGCCAGACCAAAACTATCGATTCTTCGTCAAGGAATCTACCAACCATCTGAAGTTTGATGAAATTCCAGGAAATCCAGACTAAAACTATCGATTCTCCGTCAAGGAATCGACCAATCATCTGAAGTTTGATGGAATTCCAAGAAAGCCCGACCAAACCTATCGATACTTTGTCAAGGAATCAACCAATCATGTGAAGTTTGATGAAATTCAAAGAAAGCCAGACCAAAACTATCGATACTTCGTCAAGGAATCGAACAATCAACTTAGGTTTGATGGAATTCCAAGAAAGCCAGACCAAAACTATCGATTCTTCGTCAAGGAATCGACCAATCATCTGAAGTTTGATGAAATTCCAAGAAAGCCAGACCAAAACTATCGATTCTTCGTCAAGGAATAGACCAATCATCAGAAGTTTGATGAAATTCCAAGAAAGTAAGACCAAAACTATCGATATTTCGTCAAGGAATCAACCAATCATCTGAATTTTGATGAAATTCCAAGAAAGCCAGACCAAAACTATCGATTCTTCGTCAAGGAATCGACCAATCATCTGAAGTTTGATGGAATTTCAAGAAAGCCAGACCAAAACTATCGTTTCTTCGTCAAGGAATCGACCAATCATCTGAAGTTTGATGAAATTCCAAAAAGCCAGACCAAAACTATCGATTCTTCCTCAAGGAATCAACCAATCATCTGCAGTTTGATGAAATTAAAAGAAAGACAGACCAAAACTATAAATTCTTCGTCAAGGAATCGACCAATCATCTGAAGTTTGATGAAATTACAGGAAAGCCAGACCAAAAATATCGATCCTTCCTCAAGGAATCGACCAATCATCTGAAGTTTGTAGAAGGTCCAAGAAAGCCAGACCAAAACTATCGATTCATCGTCAAGGAATCGACCAATCATCTGAAGTTTGATGAAATTCAAAGAAAGCCAGACCAAAACTATCGATACTTCGTCAAGGAATCGAACAATCATCTGAAGTTTGATGAAATTCCAAGAAAGCCAGACCAAAACTATCGATTCTTCGTCAAGGAATCGACCAATCATCAGAAGTTTGATGAAATTAAAAGAAAGACAGACCAAAACTATAAATTCTTCGTCAAGGAATCGACCAATCATCTGAAGTTTGATGAAAATACAGGAAAGCCAGACTAAAACTATCGATTCTTCGTCAAGGAATCGACCAATCATCAGAAGTTTGATGAAATTCCGAGAAAGCCAGACCAAAACTATCGATTCTTCGTCAAGGAATCGACCAATCATCAGAAGTTTGATGAAATTCCATGAAAGCCAGACCAAAACTATCGATACTTTGTCAAGGATTCAACCAATCATCTGAAGTTTGATGAAATTCCAGGAAATCCAGACTAAAACTATCGATTCTTCGTCAAGGAATCGACCAATCATCTGAAGTTTGATGGAATTCAAAGAAAGCCCGACCAAACCTATCGATTCTTCCTCAAGGAATCAACCAATCATCTGAAGTTTTATGAAATTCCAAGAAAGCCAGACCAAAACTATCGATTCTTCGTCAAGGTATCGATCAATCATCAGAAGTTTGATAAAATTCCAAGAAAGCCAGACCAAAACTATCGATTCTTCGTCAAGGAATCGACCAATCATCTGAAGTTTTATGAAATTCCAAGAAAGCCAGACCAAAACTATCGATTCTTTCACAAGGAATCGACCAATCATCTGAAGTTTGATGAAATTCAAAGAAATCCAGACCAAAACTATCGAATCTTCGTCAAGGAATCTACCAACCATCTGAAGTTTGATGAAATTCCAGGAAATCCAGACCAAAACTATCGATTCTCCGTCAAGGAATCGACCAATCATCTGAAGTTTGATGGAATTCAAAGAAAGCCCGACAGAAACTTTCGATACTTTGTCAAGGAATCGACCAATCATCAGAAGTTTGATGAAATTCCGAGAAAGCCAGACCAAAACTATCGATTCTTCGTCAAGGAATCGACCAATCATCTGAAGTTTGATGAAATTCAAAGAAATCCAGACCAAAACTATCGAATCTTCGTCAAGGAATCTACCAACCATCTGAAGTTTGATGAAATTCCAGGAAATCCAGACCAAAACTATCGATTCTCCGTCAAGGAATCGACCAATCATCTGAAGTTTGATGGAATTCAAAGAAAGCCCGACAGAAACTTTCGATACTTTGTCAAGGAATCGACCAATCATCAGAAGTTTGATGAAATTCCGAGAAAGCCAGACCAAAACTATCGATTCTTCGTCAAGGAATCGACCAATCATCAGAAGTTTGATGAAATTCCATGAAAGCCAGACCAAAACTATCGATTCTTCGTCAAGGAATCGACCAATCATCTGAAGTTTTATGAAATTCCAAGAAAGCCAGACCAAAACTATCGATTCTTCCTCAAGGAATCGACCAATCATCTGAAGTTTGATGAAATTCAAAGAAAGCCAGACCAAAACTATCGATTCTTCGTCAAGGAATCTACCAACCATCTGAAGTTTGATGAAATTCCAGGAAATCCAGACTAAAACTATCGATTCTCCGTCAAGGAATCGACCAATCATCTGAAGTTTGATGAAATTAAAAGAAAGCCAGACACAAACTATCGATTCATCGTCAAGGAATCAACCAATC
This sequence comes from Cloeon dipterum, assembly GCF_949628265.1. NCBI lineage: Eukaryota > Metazoa > Arthropoda > Insecta > Ephemeroptera > Baetidae > Cloeon > Cloeon dipterum. The sequence goes on along the minus strand of NW_027052680.1, from coordinate 264,616 downwards.
ATCTGAAGTTTGATGGAATTTCAAGAAAGCCAGACCAAAACTATCGATTCTTCGTCAAGGAATCGACCAATAATCTGAAGTTTGATGAAATTCCAAGAAAGCCAGACCAAAACTATCGATTCTTCGTCAAGGTATCGATCAATCATCAGAAGTTTGATGAAATTCCAAGAAAGCCAGACCAAAACTATCGATTCTTCGTCAAGGAATCGACCAATCATCTGAAGTTTGATGAAATTCCAAGAAAGCCAGACCAAAACTATCGATTCTTCCTCAAGGAATCGACCAATCATCTGAAGTTTGATGAAATTCAAAGAAATTCAGACCAAAACTATCGAATCTTCGTCAAGGAATCTACCAACCATCTGAAGTTTGATGAAATTCCAGGAAATCCAGACCAAAACTATCGATTCTCCGTCAAGGAATCGACCAATCATCTGAAGTTTGATGGAATTCAAAGAAAGCCCGACAGAAACTTTCGATACTTTGTCAAGGAATCGACCAATCATCAGAAGTTTGATGAAATTCCGAGAAAGCCAGACCAAAACTATCGATTCTTCGTCAAGGAATCGACCAATCATCAGAAGTTTGATGAAATTCCATGAAAGCCAGACCAAAACTATCGATTCTTCGTCAAGGAATCGACCAATCATCTGAAGTTTTATGAAATTCCAAGAAAGCCAGACCAAAACTATCGATTCTTCCTCAAGGAATCGACCAATCATCTGAAGTTTGATGAAATTCAAAGAAATCCAGACCAAAACTATCGAATCTTCGTCAAGGAATCTACCAACCATCTGAAGTTTGATGAAATTCCAGGAAATCCAGACCAAAACTATCGATTCTCCGTCAAGGAATCGACCAATCATCTGAAGTTTGATGGAATTCAAAGAAAGCCCGACAGAAACTTTCGATACTTTGTCAAGGAATCGACCAATCATCAGAAGTTTGATGAAATTCCGAGAAAGCCAGACCAAAACTATCGATTCTTCGTCAAGGAATCGACCAATCATCAGAAGTTTGATGAAATTCCATGAAAGCCAGACCAAAACTATCGATTCTTCGTCAAGGAATCGACCAATCATCTGAAGTTTTGTGAAATTCCAAGAAAGCCAGACCAAAACTATCGATTCTTCCTCAAGGAATCGACCAATCATCTGAAGTTTGATGAAATTCAAAGAAAGCCAGACCAAAACTATCGATTCTTCGTCAAGGAATCTACCAACCATCTGAAGTTTGATGAAATTCCAGGAAATCCAGACTAAAACTATCGATTCTCCGTCAAGGAATCGACCAATCATCTGAAGTTTGATGAAATTAAAAGAAAGCCAGACACAAACTATCGATTCATCGTTAAGGAATCAACCAATCATCTGAAGTTTGATGGAATTTCAAGAAAGCCAGACCAAAACTATCGATTCTTCGTCAAGGAATCGACCAATCATCTGAAGTTTGATGAAATTCCAAGAAAGCCAGACCAAAACTATCGATTCTTCCTCAAGGAATCGACCAATCATCTGAAGTTTGATGAAATTCAAAGAAAGCCAGACCAAAACTATCGATTCTTCGTCAAGGAATCTACCAACCATCTGAAGTTTGATGAAATTCCAGGAAATCCAGACTAAAACTATCGATTCTCCGTCAAGGAATCGACCAATCATCTGAAGTTTGATGAAATTAAAAGAAAGCCAGACACAAACTATCGATTCATCGTCAAGGAATCAACCAATCATCTGAAGTTTGATGGAATTTCAAGAAAGCCAGACCAAAACTATCGATTCTTCGTCAAGGAATCGACCAATAATCTGAAGTTTGATGAAATTCCAAGAAAGCCAGACCAAAACTATCGATTCTTCGTCAAGGTATCGATCAATCATCAGAAGTTTGATGAAATTCCAAGAAAGCCAGACCAAAACTATCGATTCTTCGTCAAGGAATCGACCAATCATCTGAAGTTTTATGAAATTCCAAGAAAGCCAGACCAAAACTATCGATTCTTCCTCAAGGAATCGACCAATCATCTGAAGTTTGATGAAATTCAAAGAAATTCAGACCAAAACTATCGAATCTTCGTCAAGGAATCTACCAACCATCTGAAGTTTGATGAAATTCCAGGAAATCCAGACCAAAACTATCGATTCTCCGTCAAGGAATCGACCAATCATCTGAAGTTTGATGGAATTCAAAGAAAGCCCGACAGAAACTTTCGATACTTTGTCAAGGAATCGACCAATCATCAGAAGTTTGATGAAATTCCGAGAAAGCCAGACCAAAACTATCGATTCTTCGTCAAGGAATCGACCAATCATCAGAAGTTTGATGAAATTCCATGAAAGCCAGACCAAAACTATCGATTCTTCGTCAAGGAATCGACCAATCATCTGAAGTTTTGTGAAATTCCAAGAAAGCCAGACCAAAACTATCGATTCTTCCTCAAGGAATCGACCAATCATCTGAAGTTTGATGAAATTCAAAGAAAGCCAGACCAAAACTATCGATTCTTCGTCAAGGAATCTACCAACCATCTGAAGTTTGATGAAATTCCAGGAAATCCAGACTAAAACTATCGATTCTCCGTCAAGGAATCGACCAATCATCTGAAGTTTGATGAAATTAAAAGAAAGCCAGACACTAACTATCGATTCATCGTCAAGGAATCAACCAATCATCTGAAGTTTGATGGAATTTCAAGAAAGCCAGACCAAAACTATCGATTCTTCGTCAAGGAATCGACCAATAATCTGAAGTTTGATGAAATTCCAAGAAAGCCAGACCAAAACTATCGATTCTTCGTCAAGGTATCGATCAATCATCAGAAGTTTGATGAAATTCCAAGAAAGCCAGACCAAAACTATCGATTCTTCGTCAAGGAATCGACCAATCATCTGAAGTTTTATGAAATTCCAAGAAAGCCAGACCAAAACTATCGATTCTTCCTCAAGGAATCGACCAATCATCTGAAGTTTGATGAAATTCAAAGAAATTCAGACCAAAACTATCGATACTTTGTCAAGGAATCGACCAATCATCAGAAGTTTGATGAAATTCCGAGAAAGCCAGACCAAAACTATCGATTCTTCGTCAAGGAATCGACCAATCATCAGAAGTTTGATGAAATTCCATGAAAGCCAGACCAAAACTATCGATTCTTCGTCAAGGAATCGACCAATCATCTGAAGTTATATGAAATTCCAAGAAAGCCAGACCAAAACTATCGATTCTTCCTCAAGGAATCGACCAATCATCTGAAGTTTGATGAAATTCAAAGAAAGCCAGACCAAAACTATTGATTCTTCGTCAAGGAATCTACCAACCATCTGAAGTTTGATGAAATTCCAGGAAATCCAGACTAAAACTATCGATTCTCCGTCAAGGAATCGACCAATCATCTGAAGTTTGATGGAATTCCATGAAAGCCCGACCAAACCTATCGATACTTTGTCAAGGAATCAACCAATCATGTGAAGTTTGATGAAATTCAAAGAAAGCCAGACCAAAACTATCGATACTTCGTCAAGGAATCGAACAATCAACTTAGGTTTGATGGAATTCCAAGAAAGCCAGACCAAAACTATCGATTCTTCGTCAAGGAATCGACCAATCATCAGAAGTTTGATGAAATTCCATGAAAGCCAGACCAAAACTATCGATACTTTGTCAAGGATTCAACCAATCATCTGAAGTTTGATGAAATTCCAGGAAATCCAGACTAAAACTATCGATTCTTCGTCAAGGAATCGACCAATCATCTGAAGTTTAATGGAATTCCAAGAAAGCCCGACCAAACCTATCGATTCTTCCTCAAGGAATCAACCAATAATCTGAAGTTTGATGAAATTAAAAGAAAGCCAGACCAAAACTATCGATTCTTTGTCAAGGAATCAACCAATCATCTGAAGTTTGATGGAATTTCAAGAAAGCCAGACCAAAACTATCGATTCTTCGTCAAGGAATCGACCAATAATCTGAAGTTTGATGAAATTCGAAGAAAGCCAGACCAAAACTATCGATTCTTCGTCAAGGTATCGATCAATCATCAGAAGTTTGATGAAATTCCAAGAAAGCCAGACCAAAACTATCGATTCTTCGTCAAGGAATCGACCAATCATCTGAAGTTTTATGAAATTCCAAGAAAGCCAGTCCAAAACTATCGATTCTTCCTCAAGGAATCGACCAATCATCTGAAGTTTGATGAAATTCAAAGAAATCCAGACCAAAACTATCGAATCTTCGTCAAGGAATCTACCAACCATCTGAAGTTTGATGAAATTCCAGGAAATCCAGACCAAAACTATCGATTCTCCGTCAAGGAATCGACCAATCATCTGAAGTTTGATGGAATTCAAAGAAAGCCCGACAGAAACTTTCGATACTTTGTCAAGGAATCGACCAATCATCAGAAGTTTGATGAAATTCCGAGAAAGCCAGACCAAAACTATCGATTCTTCGTCAAGGAATCGACCAATCATCAGAAGTTTGATGAAATTCCATGAAAGCCAGACCAAAACTATCGATTCTTCGTCAAGGAATCGACCAATCATCTGAAGTTTTATGAAATTCCAAGAAAGCCAGACCAAAACTATCGATTCTTCCTCAAGGAATCGACCAATCATCTGAAGTTTGATGAAATTCAAAGAAAGCCAGACCAAAACTATCGATTCTTCGTCAAGGAATCTACCAACCATCTGAAGTTTGATGAAATTCCAGGAAATCCAGAACAAAACTATCGATTCTCCGTCAAGGAATCGACCAATCATCTGAAGTTTGATGGAATTCAAAGAAAGCCCGACAGAAACTTTCGATACTTTGTCAAGGAATCAACCAATCATCTGAAGTTTGATGAAATTCCAGGAAATCCAGACTAAAACTATCGATTCTTCGGCAAGGAATCGACCAATCATCTGAAGTTTGATGGAATTCCAAGAAAGCCCGACCAAACCTATCGATACTTTGTCAAGGAATCAACCAATCATGTGAAGTTTGATGAAATTCAAAGAATGCCAGACCAAAACTATCGATACTTCGTCAAGGAATCAAACAATCAACTTAGGTTTGATGGAATTCCAAGAAAGCCAGACCAAAACTATCGATTCTTCGTCAAGGAATCGACCAATCACCAAGAAAGCCAGACCAAAACTATCGATTCTTCCTCAAGGAATCGACCAATCATCTGAAGTTTGATGAAATTCAAAGAAATCCAGACCAAAACTATCGAATCTTCGTCAAGGAATCTACCAACCATCTGAAGTTTGATGAAATTCCAGGAAATCCAGACCAAAACTATCGATTCTCCGTCAAGGAATCGACCAATCATCTGAAGTTTGATGGAATTCAAAGAAAGCCCGACAGAAACTTTCGATACTTTGTCAAGGAATCGACCAATCATCAGAAGTTTGATGAAATTCCGAGAAAGCCAGACCAAAACTATCGATTCTTCGTCAAGGAATCGACCAATCATCAGAAGTTTGATGAAATTCCATGAAAGCCAGACCAAAACTATCGATTCTTCGTCAAGGAATCGACCAATCATCTGAAGTTTTATGAAATTCCAAGTAAGCCAGACCAAAACTATCGATTCTTCCTCAAGGAATCGACCAATCATCTGAAGTTTGATGAAATTCAAAGAAAGCCAGACCAAAACTATCGATTCTTCGTCAAGGAATCTACCAACCATCTGAAGTTTGATGAAATTCCAGGAAATCCAGACTAAAACTATCGATTCTCCGTCAAGGAATCGACCAATCATCTGAAGTTTGATGAAATTAAAAGAAAGCCAGACACAAACTATCGATTCATCGTCAAGGAATCAACCAATCATCTGAAGTTTGATGGAATTTCAAGAAAGCCAGACCAAAACTATCGATTCTTCGTCAAGGAATCGACCAATAATCTGAAGTTTGATGAAATTTCAAGAAAGCCAGACCAAAACTATCGATTCTTCGTCAAGGTATCGATCAATCATCTGAAGTTTGATGAAATTCCAAGAAAGCCAGACCAAAACTATCGATTCTTCGTCAAGGAATCGACCAATCATCTGAAGTTTTATGAAATTCCAAGAAAGCCAGACCAAAACTATCGATTCTTCCTCAAGGAATCGACCAATCATCTGAAGTTTGATGAAATTCAAAGAAATTCAGACCAAAACTATCGATACTTTGTCAAGGAATCGACCAATCATCAGAAGTTTGATGAAATTCCGAGAAAGCCAGACCAAAACTATCGATTCTTCGTCAAGGAATCGACCAATCATCAGAAGTTTGATGAAATTCCATGAAAGCCAGACCAAAACTATCGATTCTTCGTCAAGGAATCGACCAATCATCTGAAGTTATATGAAATTCCAAGAAAGCCAGACCAAAACTATCGATTCTTCCTCAAGGAATCGACCAATCATCTGAAGTTTGATGAAATTCAAAGAAAGCCAGACCAAAACTATCGATTCTTCGTCAAGGAATCTACCAACCATCTGAAGTTTGATGAAATTCCAGGAAATCCAGACTAAAACTATCGATTCTCCGTCAAGGAATCGACCAATCATCTGAAGTTTGATGGAATTCCAAGAAAGCCCGACCAAACCTATCGATACTTTGTCAAGGAATCAACCAATCATGTGAAGTTTGATGAAATTCAAAGAAAGCCAGACCAAAACTATCGATACTTCGTCAAGGAATCGAACAATCAACTTAGGTTTGATGGAATTCCAAGAAAGCCAGACCAAAACTATCGATTCTTCGTCAAGGAATCGACCAATCATCTGAAGTTTGATAAAATTCCAAGAAAGCCAGACCAAAACTATCGATTCTTCGTCAAGGAATAGACCAATCATCAGAAGTTTGATGAAATTCCAAGAAAGTAAGACCAAAACTATCGATATTTCGTCAAGGAATCAACCAATCATCTGCAGTTTGATGAAATTAAAAGAAAGACAGACCAAAACTATAAATTCTTCGTCAAGGAATCGACCAATCATCTGAAGTTTGATGAAATTACAGGAAAGCCAGACCAAAAATATCGATCCTTCCTCAAGGAATCGACTAATCATCTGAAGTTTGTAGAAGGTCCAAGAAAGCCAGACCAAAACTATCGATTCATCGTCAAGGAATCGACCAATCATCTGAAGTTTGATGAAATTCCAAGAAAGCCAGACCAAAACTATCGATTCTTCGTCAAGGAATCGACCAATCATCAGAAGTTTGATGAAATTCCATGAAAGCCAGACCAAAACTATCGATACTTTGTCAAGGATTCAACCAATCATCTGAAGTTTGATGAAATTCCAGGAAATCCAGACTAAAACTATCGATTCTTCGTCAAGGAATCGACCAATCATCTGAAGTTTAATGGAATTCCAAGAAAGCCCGACCAAACCTATCGATTCTTCCTCAAGGAATCGACCAATCATCTGAAGTTTGATGAAATTCAAAGAAAGCCAGACCAAAACTATCGATTCTTCGTCAAGGAATCTACCAACCATCTGAAGTTTGATGAAATTCCAGGAAATCCAGACTAAAACTATCGATTCTCCGTCAAGGAATCGACCAATCATCTGAAGTTTGATGAAATTAAAAGAAAGCCAGACACAAACTATCGATTCATCGTCAAGGAATCAACCAATCATCTGAAGTTTGATGGAATTTCAAGAAAGCCAGACCAAAACTATCGATTCTTCGTCAAGGAATCGACCAATAATCTGAAGTTTGATGAAATTCCAAGAAAGCCAGACCAAAACTATCGATTCTTCGTCAAGGTATCGATCAATCATCAGAAGTTTGATGAAATTCCAAGAAAGCCAGACCAAAACTATCGATTCTTCGTCAAGGAATCGACCAATCATCTGAAGTTTTATGAAATTCCAAGAAAGCCAGACCAAAACTATCGATTCTTCCTCAAGGAATCGACCAATCATCTGAAGTTTGATGAAATTCAAAGAAATTCAGACCAAAACTATCGAATCTTCGTCAAGGAATCTACCAACCATCTGAAGTTTGATGAAATTCCAGGAAATCCAGACCAAAACTATCGATTCTCCGTCAAGGAATCGACCAATCATCTGAAGTTTGATGGAATTCAAAGAAAGCCCGACAGAAACTTTCGATACTTTGTCAAGGAATCTACCAACCATCTGAAGTTTGATGAAATTCCAGGAAATCCAGACTAAAACTATCGATTCTCCGTCAAGGAATCGACCAATCATCTGAAGTTTGATGAAATTAAAAGAAAGCCAGACACAAACTATCGATTCATCGTTAAGGAATCAACCAATCATCTGAAGTTTGATGGAATTTCAAGAAAGCCAGACCAAAACTATCGATTCTTCGTCAAGGAATCGACCAATCATCTGAAGTTTGATGAAATTCCAAGAAAGCCAGACCAAAACTATCGATTCTTCCTCAAGGAATCGACCAATCATCTGAAGTTTGATGAAATTCAAAGAAAGCCAGACCAAAACTATCGATTCTTCGTCAAGGAATCTACCAACCATCTGAAGTTTGATGAAATTCCAGGAAATCCAGACTAAAACTATCGATTCTCCGTCAAGGAATCGACCAATCATCTGAAGTTTGATGAAATTAAAAGAAAGCCAGACACAAACTATCGATTCATCGTCAAGGAATCAACCAATCATCTGAAGTTTGATGGAATTTCAAGAAAGCCAGACCAAAACTATCGATTCTTCGTCAAGGAATCGACCAATAATCTGAAGTTTGATGAAATTCCAAGAAAGCCAGACCAAAACTATCGATTCTTCGTCAAGGTATCGATCAATCATCAGAAGTTTGATGAAATTCCAAGAAAGCCAGACCAAAACTATCGATTCTTCGTCAAGGAATCGACCAACCATCTGAAGTTTTATGAAATTCCAAGAAAGCCAGACCAAAACTATCGATTCTTCCTCAAGGAATCGACCAATCATCTGAAGTTTGATGAAATTCAAAGAAATTCAGACCAAAACTATCGAATCTTCGTCAAGGAATCTACCAACCATCTGAAGTTTGATGAAATTCCAGGAAATCCAGACCAAAACTATCGATTCTCCGTCAAGGAATCGACCAATCATCTGAAGTTTGATGGAATTCAAAGAAAGCCCGACAGAAACTATCGATACTTTGTCAAGGAATCGACCAATCATCAGAAGTTTGATGAAATTCCGAGAAAGCCAGACCAAAACTATCGATTCTTCGTCAAGGAATCGACCAATCATCAGAAGTTTGATGAAATTCCATGAAAGCCAGACCAAAACTATCGATTCTTCGTCAAGGAATCGACCAATCATCTGAAGTTTTGTGAAATTCCAAGAAAGCCAGACCAAAACTATCGATTCTTCCTCAAGGAATCGACCAATCATCTGAAGTTTGATGAAATTCAAAGAAAGCCAGACCAAAACTATCGATTCTTCGTCAAGGAATCTACCAACCATCTGAAGTTTGATGAAATTCCAGGAAATCCAGACTAAAACTATCGATTCTCCGTCAAGGAATCGACCAATCATCTGAAGTTTGATGAAATTAAAAGAAAGCCAGACACTAACTATCGATTCATCGTCAAGGAATCAACCAATCATCTGAAGTTTGATGGAATTTCAAGAAAGCCAGACCAAAACTATCGATTCTTCGTCAAGGAATCGACCAATAATCTGAAGTTTGATGAAATTCCAAGAAAGCCAGACCAAAACTATCGATTCTTCGTCAAGGTATCGATCAATCATCAGAAGTTTGATGAAATTCCAAGAAAGCCAGACCAAAACTATCGATTCTTCGTCAAGGAATCGACCAATCATCTGAAGTTTTATGAAATTCCAAGAAAGCCAGACCAAAACTATCGATTCTTCCTCAAGGAATCGACCAATCATCTGAAGTTTGATGAAATTCAAAGAAATTCAGACCAAAACTATCGATACTTTGTCAAGGAATCGACCAATCATCAGAAGTTTGATGAAATTCCGAGAAAGCCAGACCAAAACTATCGATTCTTCGTCAAGGAATCGACCAATCATCAGAAGTTTGATGAAATTCCATGAAAGCCAGACCAAAACTATCGATTCTTCGTCAAGGAATCGACCAATCATCTGAAGTTATATGAAATTCCAAGAAAGCCAGACCAAAACTATCGATTCTTCCTCAAGGAATCGACCAATCATCTGAAGTTTGATGAAATTCAAAGAAAGCCAGACCAAAACTATTGATTCTTCGTCAAGGAATCTACCAACCATCTGAAGTTTGATGAAATTCCAGGAAATCCAGACTAAAACTATCGATTCTCCGTCAAGGAATCGACCAATCATCTGAAGTTTGATGGAATTCCATGAAAGCCCGACCAAACCTATCGATACTTTGTCAAGGAATCAACCAATCATGTGAAGTTTGATGAAATTCAAAGAAAGCCAGACCAAAACTATCGATACTTCGTCAAGGAATCGAACAATCAACTTAGGTTTGATGGAATTCCAAGAAAGCCAGACCAAAACTATCGATTCTTCGTCAAGGAATCGACCAATCATCAGAAGTTTGATGAAATTCCATGAAAGCCAGACCAAAACTATCGATACTTTGTCAAGGATTCAACCAATCATCTGAAGTTTGATGAAATTCCAGGAAATCCAGACTAAAACTATCGATTCTTCGTCAAGGAATCGACCAATCATCTGAAGTTTAATGGAATTCCAAGAAAGCCCGACCAAACCTATCGATTCTTCCTCAAGGAATCAACCAATAATCTGAAGTTTGATGAAATTAAAAGAAAGCCAGACCAAAACTATCGATTCTTTGTCAAGGAATCAACCAATCATCTGAAGTTTGATGGAATTTCAAGAAAGCCAGACCAAAACTATCGATTCTTCGTCAAGGAATCGACCAATAATCTGAAGTTTGATGAAATTCGAAGAAAGCCAGACCAAAACTATCGATTCTTCGTCAAGGTATCGATCAATCATCAGAAGTTTGATGAAATTCCAAGAAAGCCAGACCAAAACTATCGATTCTTCGTCAAGGAATCGACCAATCATCTGAAGTTTTATGAAATTCCAAGAAAGCCAGTCCAAAACTATCGATTCTTCCTCAAGGAATCGACCAATCATCTGAAGTTTGATGAAATTCAAAGAAATCCAGACCAAAACTATCGAATCTTCGTCAAGGAATCTACCAACCATCTGAAGTTTGATGAAATTCCAGGAAATCCAGACCAAAACTATCGATTCTCCGTCAAGGAATCGACCAATCATCTGAAGTTTGATGGAATTCAAAGAAAGCCCGACAGAAACTTTCGATACTTTGTCAAGGAATCGACCAATCATCAGAAGTTTGATGAAATTCCGAGAAAGCCAGACCAAAACTATCGATTCTTCGTCAAGGAATCGACCAATCATCAGAAGTTTGATGAAATTCCATGAAAGCCAGACCAAAACTATCGATTCTTCGTCAAGGAATCGACCAATCATCTGAAGTTTTATGAAATTCCAAGAAAGCCAGACCAAAACTATCGATTCTTCCTCAAGGAATCGACCAATCATCTGAAGTTTGATGAAATTCAAAGAAAGCCAGACCAAAACTATCGATTCTTCGTCAAGGAATCTACCAACCATCTGAAGTTTGATGAAATTCCAGGAAATCCAGAACAAAACTATCGATTCTCCGTCAAGGAATCGACCAATCATCTGAAGTTTGATGGAATTCAAAGAAAGCCCGACAGAAACTTTCGATACTTTGTCAAGGAATCAACCAATCATCTGAAGTTTGATGAAATTCCAGGAAATCCAGACTAAAACTATCGATTCTTCGGCAAGGAATCGACCAATCATCTGAAGTTTGATGGAATTCCAAGAAAGCCCGACCAAACCTATCGATACTTTGTCAAGGAATCAACCAATCATGTGAAGTTTGATGAAATTCAAAAAAAGCCAGACCAAAACTATCGATACTTCGTCAAGGAATCAAACAATCAACTTAGGTTTGATGGAATTCCAAGAAAGCCAGACCAAAACTATCGATTCTTCGTCAAGGAATCGACCAATCATCTGAAGTTTTATGAAATTCCAAGAAAGCCAGACAAAAACTATCGATTCTTCCTCAAGGAATCGACCAATCATTTGAAGTTTGATGAAATTCAAAGAAATCCAGACCAAAACTATCGAATCTTCGTCAAGGAATCTACCAACCATCTGAAGTTTGATGAAATTCCAGGAAATCCAGACCAAAACTATCGATTCTCCGTCAAGGAATCGACCAATCATCTGAAGTTTGATGGAATTCAAAGAAAGCCCGACAGAAACTTTCGATACTTTGTCAAGGAATCGACCAATCATCAGAAGTTTGATGAAATTCCGAGAAAGCCAGACCAAAACTATCGATTCTTCGTCAAGGAATCGACCAATCATCAGAAGTTTGATGAAATTCCAAGAAAGCCAGACCAAAACTATCGATTCTTCGTCAAGGAATCGACCAATCATCTGAAGTTTTATGAAATTCCAAGTAAGCCAGACCAAAACTATCGATTCTTCCTCAAGGAATCGACCAATCATCTGAAGTTTGATGAAATTCAAAGAAAGCCAGACCAAAACTATCGATTCTTCGTCAAGGAATCTACCAACCATCTGAAGTTTGATGAAATTCCAGGAAATCCAGACTAAAACTATCGATTCTCCGTCAAGGAATCGACCAATCATCTGAAGTTTGATGAAATTAAAAGAAAGCCAGACACAAACTATCGATTCATCGTCAAGGAATCAACCAATCATCTGAAGTTTGATGGAATTTCAAGAAAGCCAGACCAAAACTATCGATTCTTCGTCAAGGAATCGACCAATAATCTGAAGTTTGATGAAATTCCAAGAAAGCCAGACCAAAACTATCGATTCTTCGTCAAGGTATCGATCAATCATCAGAAGTTTGATGAAATTCCAAGAAAGCCAGACCAAAACTATCGATTCTTCGTCAAGGAATCGACCAATCATCTGAAGTTTTATGAAATTCCAAGAAAGCCAGACCAAAACTATCGATTCTTCCTCAAGGAATCGACCAATCATCTGAAGTTTGATGAAATTCAAAGAAATTCAGACCAAAACTATCGATACTTTGTCAAGGAATCGACCAATCATCAGAAGTTTGATGAAATTCCGAGAAAGCCAGACCAAAACTATCGATTCTTCGTCAAGGAATCGACCAATCATCAGAAGTTTGATGAAATTCCATGAAAGCCAGACCAAAACTATCGATTCTTCGTCAAGGAATCGACCAATCATCTGAAGTTATATGAAATTCCAAGAAAGCCAGACCAAAACTATCGATTCTTCCTCAAGGAATCGACCAATCATCTGAAGTTTGATGAAATTCAAAGAAAGCCAGACCAAAACTATCGATTCTTCGTCAAGGAATCTACCAACCATCTGAAGTTTGATGAAATTCCAGGAAATCCAGACTAAAACTATCGATTCTCCGTCAAGGAATCGACCAATCATCTGAAGTTTGATGGAATTCCAAGAAAGCCCGACCAAACCTATCGATACTTTGTCAAGGAATCAACCAATCATGTGAAGTTTGATGAAATTCAAAGAAAGCCAGACCAAAACTATCGATACTTCGTCAAGGAATCGAACAATCAACTTAGGTTTGATGGAATTCCAAGAAAGCCAGACCAAAACTATCAATTCTTCGTCAAGGAATCGACCAATCATCTGAAGTTTGATAAAATTCCAAGAAAGCCAGACCAAAACTATCGATTCTTCGTCAAGGAATAGACCAATCATCAGAAGTTTGATGAAATTCCAAGAAAGTAAGACCAAAACTATCGATATTTCGTCAAGGAATCAACCAATCATCTGCAGTTTGATGAAATTAAAAGAAAGACAGACCAAAACTATAAATTCTTCGTCAAGGAATCGACCAATCATCTGAAGTTTGATGAAATTACAGGAAAGCCAGACCAAAAATATCGATCCTTCCTCAAGGAATCGACTAATCATCTGAAGTTTGTAGAAGGTCCAAGAAAGCCAGACCAAAACTATCGATTCATCGTCAAGGAATCGACCAATCATCTGAAGTTTGATGAAATTCCAAGAAAGCCAGACCAAAACTATCGATTCTTCGTCAAGGAATCGACCAATCATCAGAAGTTTGATGAAATTCCATGAAAGCCAGACCAAAACTATCGATACTTTGTCAAGGATTCAACCAATCATCTGAAGTTTGATGAAATTCCAGGAAATCCAGACTAAAACTATCGATTCTTCGTCAAGGAATCGACCAATCATCTGAAGTTTAATGGAATTCCAAGAAAGCCCGACCAAACCTATCGATTCTTCCTCAAGGAATCAACCAATCATCTGAAGTTTGATGAAATTAAAAGAAAGCCAGACCAAAACTATCGATTCTTTGTCAAGGAATCAACCAATCATCTGAAGTTTGATGGAATTTCAAGAAAGCCAGACCAAAACTATCGATTCTTCGTCAAGGAATCGACCAATCATCTGAAGTTTGATGAAATTCGAAGAAAGCCAGACCAAAACTATCGATTCTTCGTCAAGGTATCGATCAATCATCAGAAGTTTGATGAAATTCCAAGAAAGCCAGACCAAAACTATCGATTCTTCGTCAAGGAATCGACCAATCATCTGAAGTTTTATGAAATTCCAAGAAAGCCAGACCAAAACTATCGATTCTTCCTCAAGGAATCGACCAATCATCTGAAGTTTGATGAAATTCAAAGAAATCCAGACCAAAACTATCGAATCTTCGTCAAGGAATCTACCAACCATCTGAAGTTTGATGAAATTCCAGGAAATCCAGACCAAAACTATCGATTCTCCGTCAAGGAATCGACCAATCATCTGAAGTTTGATGGAATTCAAAGAAAGCCCGACAGAAACTTTCGATACTTTGTCAAGGAATCGACCAATCATCAGAAGTTTGATGAAATTCCGAGAAAGCCAGACCAAAACTATCGATTCTTCGTCAAGGAATCGACCAATCATCAGAAGTTTGATGAAATTCCATGAAAGCCAGACCAAAACTATCGATTCTTCATCAAGGAATCGACCAATCATCTGAAGTTTTATGAAATTCCAAGAAAGCCAGACCAAAACTATCGATTCTTCCTCAAGGAATCGACCAATCATCTGAAGTTTGATGAAATTCAAAGAAAGCCAGACCAAAACTATCGATTCTTCGTCAAGGAATCTACCAACCATCTGAAGTTTGATGAAATTCCAGGAAATCCAGAACAAAACTATCGATTCTCCGTCAAGGAATCGACCAATCATCTGAAGTTTGATGGAATTCAAAGAAAGCCCGACAGAAACTTTCGATACTTTGTCAAGGAATCAACCAATCATCTGAAGTTTGATGAAATTCCAGGAAATCCAGACTAAAACTATCGATTCTTCGGCAAGGAATCGACCAATCATCTGAAGTTTGATGGAATTCCAAGAAAGCCCGACCAAACCTATCGATACTTTGTCAAGGAATCAACCAATCATGTGAAGTTTGATGAAATTCAAAGAATGCAAGACCAAAACTATCGATACTTCGTCAAGGAATCAAACAATCAACTTAGGTTTGATGGAATTCCAAGAAAGCCAGACCAAAACTATCGATTCTTCGTCAAGGAATCGACCAATCATCTGAAGTTTTATCAAATTCCAAGAAAGCCAGACCAAAACTATCGATTCTTCCTCAAGGAATCGACCAATCATCTGAAGTTTGATGAAATTCAAAGAAATCCAGACCAAAACTATCGAATCTTCGTCAAGGAATCTACCAACCATCTGAAGTTTGATGAAATTCCAGGAAATCCAGACCAAAACTATCGATTCTCCGTCAAGGAATCGACCAATCATCTGAAGTTTGATGGAATTCAAAGAAAGCCCGACAGAAACTTTCGATACTTTGTCAAGGAATCGACCAATCATCAGAAGTTTGATGAAATTCCGAGAAAGCCAGACCAAAACTATCGATTCTTCGTCAAGGAATCGACCAATCATCAGAAGTTTGATGAAATTCCATGAAAGCCAGACCAAAACTATCGATTCTTCGTCAAGGAATCGACCAATCATCTGAAGTTTTATGAAATTCCAAGAAAGCCAGACCAAAACTATCGATTCTTCCTCAAGGAATCGACCAATCATCTGAAGTTTGATGAAATTCAAAGAAAGCCAGACCAAAACTATCGATTCTTCGTCAAGGAATCTACCAACCATCTGAAGTTTGATGAAATTCCAGGAAATCCAGACTAAAACTATCGATTCTCCGTCAAGGAATCGACCAATCATCTGAAGTTTGATGAAATTAAAAGAAAGCCAGACACAAACTATCGATTCATCGTCAAGGAATCAACCAATCATCTGAAGTTTGATGGAATTTCAAGAAAGCCAGACCAAAACTATCGATTCTTCCTCAAGGAATCAACCAATCATCTGCAGTTTGATGAAATTAAAAGAAAGACAGACCAAAACTATAAATTCTTCGTCAAGGAATCGACCAATCATCTGAAGTTTGATGAAATTACAGGAAAGCCAGACCAAAAATATCGATCCTTCCTCAAGGAATCGACTAATCATCTGAAGTTTGTAGAAGGTCCAAGAAAGGCAGACCAAAACTATCGATTCATCGTCAAGGAATCGACCAATCATCTGAAGTTTGATGAAATTCCAAGAAAGCCAGACCAAAACTATCGATTCTTCGTCAAGGAATCGACCAATCATCAGAAGTTTGATGAAATTCCATGAAAGCCAGACCAAAACTATCGATACTTTGTCAAGGATTCAACCAATCATCTGAAGTTTGATGAAATTCCAGGAAATCCAGACTAAAACTATCGATTCTTCGTCAAGGAATCGACCAATCATCTGAAGTTTAATGGAATTCCAAGAAAGCCCGACCAAACCTATCGATTCTTCCTCAAGGAATCAACCAATCATCTGAAGTTTGATGAAATTAAAAGAAAGCCAGACCAAAACTATCGATTCTTTGTCAAGGAATCAACCAATCATCTGAAGTTTGATGGAATTTCAAGAAAGCCAGACCAAAACTATCGATTCTTCGTCAAGGAATCGACCAATAATCTGAAGTTTGATGAAATTCGAAGAAAGCCAGACCAAAACTATCGATTCTTCGTCAAGGTATCGATCAATCATCAGAAGTTTGATGAAATTCCAAGAAAGCCAGACCAAAACTATCGATTCTTCGTCAAGGAATCGACCAATCATCTGAAGTTTTATGAAATTCCAAGAAAGCCAGTCCAAAACTATCGATTCTTCCTCAAGGAATCGACCAATCATCTGAAGTTTGATGAAATTCAAAGAAATCCAGACCAAAACTATCGAATCTTCGTCAAGGAATCTACCAACCATCTGAAGTTTGATGAAATTCCAGGAAATCCAGACCAAAACTATCGATTCTCCGTCAAGGAATCGACCAATCATCTGAAGTTTGATGGAATTCAAAGAAAGCCCGACAGAAACTTTCGATACTTTGTCAAGGAATCGACCAATCATCAGAAGTTTGATGAAATTCCGAGAAAGCCAGACCAAAACTATCGATTCTTCGTCAAGGAATCGACCAATCATCAGAAGTTTGATGAAATTCCATGAAAGCCAGACCAAAACTATCGATTCTTCGTCAAGGAATCGACCAATCATCTGAAGTTTTATGAAATTCCAAGAAAGCCAGACCAAAACTATCGATTCTTCCTCAAGGAATCGACCAATCATCTGAAGTTTGATGAAATTCAAAGAAAGCCAGACCAAAACTATCGATTCTTCGTCAAGGAATCGACCAATCATCTGAAGTTTGATGAAATTCCAGGAAATCCAGAACAAAACTATCGATTCTCCGTCAAGGAATCGACCAATCATCTGAAGTTTGATGGAATTCAAAGAAAGCCCGACAGAAACTTTCGATACTTTGTCAAGGAATCAACCAATCATCTGAAGTTTGATGAAATTCCAGGAAATCCAGACTAAAACTATTGATTCTTCGGCAAGGAATCGACCAATCATCTGAAGTTTGATGGAATTCCAAGAAAGCCCGACCAAACCTATCGATACTTTGTCAAGGAATCAACCAATCATGTGAAGTTTGATGAAATTCAAAGAATGCCAGACCAAAACTATCGATACTTCGTCAAGGAATCAAACAATCAACTTAGGTTTGATGGAATTCCAAGAAAGCCAGACCAAAACTATCGATTCTTCGTCAAGGAATCGACCAATCATCTGAAGTTTTATGAAATTCCAAGAAAGCCAGACCAAAACTATCGATTCTTCCTCAAGGAATCGACCAATCATCTGAAGTTTGATGAAATTCAAAGAAATCCAGACCAAAACTATCGAATCTTCGTCAAGGAATCTACCAACCATCTGAAGTTTGATGAAATTCCAGGAAATCCAGACCAAAACTATCGATTCTCCGTCAAGGAATCGACCAATCATCTGAAGTTTGATGGAATTCAAAGAATGCCCGACAGAAACTTTCGATACTTTGTCAAGGAATCGACCAATCATCTGAAGTTTGATGGAATTCCAAGAAAGCCCGACCAAACCTATCGATACTTTGTCAAGGAATCAACCAATCATGTGAAGTTTGATGAAATTCAAAGAATGCAAGACCAAAACTATCGATACTTCGTCAAGGAATCAAACAATCAACTTAGGTTTGATGGAATTCCAAGAAAGCCAGACCAAAACTATCGATTCTTCGTCAAGGAATCGACCAATCATCTGAAGTTTTATGAAATTCCAAGAAAGCCAGACCAAAACTATCGATTCTTCCTCAAGGAATCGACCAATCATCTGAAGTTTGATGAAATTCAAAGAAATCCAGACCAAAACTATCGAATCTTCGTCAAGGAATCTACCAACCATCTGAAGTTTGATGAAATTCCAGGAAAGCCAGACCAAAACTATCGATTCTCCGTCAAGGAATCGACCAATCATCTGAAGTTTGATGGAATTCAAAGAAAGCCCGACAGAAACTTTCGATACTTTGTCAAGGAATCGACCAATCATCAGAAGTTTGATGAAATTCCGAGAAAGCCAGACCAAAACTATCGATTCTTCGTCAAGGAATCGACCAATCATCAGAAGTTTGATGAAATTCCATGAAAGCCAGACCAAAACTATCGATTCTTCGTCAAGGAATCGACCAATCATCTGAAGTTTGATGAAATTCCAAGAAAGCCAGACCAAAACTATCGATTCTTCGTCAAGGAATCGACCAATCATCTGAAGTTTGATGAAATTCAAAGAAAGCCAGACCAAAACTATCGATTCTTCGTCAAGGAATCTACCAACCATCTGAAGTTTGATGAAATTCCAGGAAATCCAGACTAAAACTATCGATTCTCCGTCAAGGAATCGACCAATCATCTGAAGTTTGTTGAAATTAAAAGAAAGCCAGACACAAACTATCGATTCATCGTCAAGGAATCAACCAATCATCTGAAGTTTGATGGAATTTCAAGAAAGCCAGACCAAAACTATCGATTCTTCCTCAAGGAATCAACCAATCATCTGCAGTTTGATGAAATTAAAAGAAAGACAGACCAAAACTATAAATTCTTCGTCAAGGAATCGACCAATCATCTGAAGTTTGATGAAATTACAGGAAAGCCAGACCAAAAATATCGATCCTTCCTCAAGGAATCGACTAATCATCTGAAGTTTGTAGAAGGTCCAAGAAAGCCAGACCAAAACTATCGATTCATCGTCAAGGAATCGACCAATCATCTGAAGTTTGATGAAATTCCAAGAAAGCCAGACCAAAACTATCGATTCTTCGTCAAGGAATCGACCAATCATCAGAAGTTTGATGAAATTCCAAGAAAGCCAGACCAAAACTATCGATACTTTGTCAAGGATTCAACCAATCATCTGAAGTTTGATGAAATTCCAGGAAATCCAGACTAAAACTATCGATTCTTCGTCAAGGAATCGACCAATCATCTGAAGTTTAATGGAATTCCAAGAAAGCCCGACCAAACCTATCGATTCTTCCTCAAGGAATCAACCAATCATCTGAAGTTTGATGAAATTAAAAGAAAGCCAGACCAAAACTATCGATTCTTTGTCAAGGAATCAACCAATCATCTGAAGTTTGATGGAATTTCAAGAAAGCCAGACCAAAACTATCGATTCTTCGTCAAGGAATCGACCAATAATCTGAAGTTTGATGAAATTCGAAGAAAGCCAGACCAAAACTATCGATTCTTCGTCAAGGTATCGATCAATCATCAGAAGTTTGATGAAATTCCAAGAAAGCCAGACCAAAACTATCGATTCTTCGTCAAGGAATCGACCAATCATCTGAAGTTTTATGAAATTCCAAGAAAGCCAGTCCAAAACTATCGATTCTTCCTCAAGGAATCGACCAATCATCTGAAGTTTGATGAAATTCAAAGAAATCCAGACCAAAACTATCGAATCTTCGTCAAGGAATCTACCAACCATCTGAAGTTTGATGAAATTCCAGGAAATCCAGACCAAAACTATCGATTCTCCGTCAAGGAATCGACCAATCATCTGAAGTTTGATGGAATTCAAAGAAAGCCCGACAGAAACTTTCGATACTTTGTCAAGGAATCGACCAATCATCAGAAGTTTGATGAAATTCCGAGAAAGCCAGTCCAAAACTATCGATTCTTCGTCAAGGAATCGACCAATCATCAGAAGTTTGATGAAATTCCATGAAAGCCAGACCAAAACTATCGATTCTTCGTCAAGGAATCGACCAATCATCTGAAGTTTTATGAAATTCCAAGAAAGCCAGACCAAAACTATCGATTCTTCCTCAAGGAATCGACCAATCATCTGAAGTTTGATGAAATTCAAAGAAAGCCAGACCAAAACTATCGATTCTTCGTCAAGGAATCTACCAACCATCTGAAGTTTGATGAAATTCCAGGAAATCCAGAACAAAACTATCGATTCTCCGTCAAGGAATCGACCAATCATCTGAAGTTTGATGGAATTCAAAGAAAGCCCGACAGAAACTTTCGATACTTTGTCAAGGAATCAACCAATCATCTGAAGTTTGATGAAATTCCAGGAAATCCAGACTAAAACTATTGATTCTTCGGCAAGGAATCGACCAATCATCTGAAGTTTGATGGAATTCCAAGAAAGCCCGACCAAACCTATCGATACTTTGTCAAGGAATCAACCAATCATGTGAAGTTTGATGAAATTCAAAGAATGCCAGACCAAAACTATCGATACTTCGTCAAGGAATCAAACAATCAACTTAGGTTTGATGGAATTCCAAGAAAGCCAGACCAAAACTATCGATTCTTCGTCAAGGAATCGACCAATCATCTGAAGTTTTATGAAATTCCAAGAAAGCCAGACCAAAACTATCGATTCTTCCTCAAGGAATCGACCAATCATCTGAAGTTTGATGAAATTCAAAGAAATCCAGACCAAAACTATTGAATCTTCGTCAAGGAATCTACCAACCATCTGAAGTTTGATGAAATTCCAGGAAATCCAGACCAAAACTATCGATTCTCCGTCAAGGAATCGACCAATCATCTGAAGTTTGATGGAATTCAAAGAATGCCCGACAGAAACTTTCGATACTTTGTCAAGGAATCGACCAATCATCAGAAGTTTGATGAAATTCCGAGAAAGCCAGACCAAAACTATCGATTCTTCGTCAAGGAATCGACCAATCATCAGAAGTTTGATGAAATTCCATGAAAGCCAGACCAAAACTATCGATTCTTCGTCAAGGAATCGACCAATCATCTGAAGTTTTATGAAATTCCAAGAAAGCCAGACCAAAACTATCGATTCTTCCTCAAGGAATCGACCAATCATCTGAAGTTTGATGAAATTCAAAGAAAGCCAGACCAAAACTATCGATTCTTCGTCAAGGAATCTACCAACCATCTGAAGTTTGATGAAATTCCAGGAAATCCAGACCAAAACTATCGATTCTCCGTCAAGGAATCGACCAATCATCTGAAGTTTGATGAAATTAAAAGAAAGCCAGACACAAACTATCGATTCATCGTCAAGGAATCAACCAATCATCTGAAGTTTGATGGAATTTCAAGAAAGCCAGACCAAAACTATCGATTCTTCGTCAAGGAATCGACCAATAATCTGAAGTTTGATGAAATTCCAAGAAAGCCAGACCAAAACTATCGATTCTTCGTCAAGGTATCGATCAATCATCAGAAGTTTGATGAAATTCCAAGAAAGCCAGACCAAAACTATCGATTCTTCGTCAAGGAATCGACCAATCATCTGAAGTTTTATGAAATTCCAAGAAAGCCAGACCAAAACTATCGATTCTTCCTCAAGGAATCGACCAATCATCTGAAGTTTGATGAAATTCAAAGAAATTCAGACCAAAACTATCGATACTTTGTCAAGGAATCGACCAATCATCAGAAGTTTGATGAAATTCCGAGAAAGCCAGACCAAAACTATCGATTCTTCGTCAAGGAATCGACCAATCATCAGAAGTTTGATGAAATTCCATGAAAGCCAGACCAAAACTATCGATTCTTCGTCAAGGAATCGACCAATCATCTGAAGTTATATGAAATTCCAAGAGAGCCAGACCAAAACTATCGATTCTTCCTCAAGGAATCGACCAATCATCTGAAGTTTGATGAAATTCAAAGAAAGCCAGACCAAAACTATCGATTCTTCGTCAAGGAATCTACCAACCATCTGAAGTTTGATGAAATTCCAGGAAATCCAGACTAAAACTATCGATTCTCCATCAAGGAATCGACCAATCATCTGAAGTTTGATGGAATTCCAAGAAAGCCCGACCAAACCTATCGATACTTTGTCAAGGAATCAACCAATCATGTGAAGTTTGATGAAATTCAAAGAAAGCCAGACCAAAACTATCGATACTTCGTCAAGGAATCGAACAATCAACTTAGGTTTGATGGAATTCCAAGAAAGCCAGACCAAAACTATCGATTCTTCGTCAAGGAATCGACCAATCATCTGAAGTTTGATGAAATTCCAAGAAAGCCAGACCAAAACTATCGATTCTTCGTCAAGGAATAGACCAATCATCAGAAGTTTGATGAAATTCCAAGAAAGTAAGACCAAAACTATCGATATTTCGTCAAGGAATCAACCAATCATCTGAATTTTGATGAAATTCCAAGAAAGCCAGACCAAAACTATCGATTCTTCGTCAAGGAATCGACCAATCATCTGAAGTTTGATGAAATTCCAAGAAAGCCAGACCAAAACTATCGATTCTTCCTCAAGGAATCAACCAATCATCTGCAGTTTGATGAAATTAAAAGAAAGACAGACCAAAACTATAAATTCTTCGTCAAGGAATCGACCAATCATCTGAAGTTTGATGAAATTACAGGAAAGCCAGACCAAAAATATCGATCCTTCCTCAAGGAATCGACTAATCATCTGAAGTTTGTAGAAGGTCCAAGAAAGCCAGACCAAAACTATCGATTCATCGTCAAGGAATCGACCAATCATCTGAAGTTTGATGAAATTCCAAGAAAGCCAGACCAAAACTATCGATTCTTCGTCAAGGAATCGACCAATCATCAGAAGTTTGATGAAATTCCATGAAAGCCAGACCAAAACTATCGATACTTTGTCAAGGATTCAACCAATCATCTGAAGTTTGATGAAATTCCAGGAAATCCAGACTAAAACTATCGATTCTTCGTCAAGGAATCGACCAATCATCTGAAGTTTAATGGAATTCCAAGAAAGCCCGACCAAACCTATCGATTCTTCCTCAAGGAATCAACCAATCATCTGAAGTTTGATGAAATTAAAAGAAAGCCAGACCAAAACTATCGATTCTTTGTCAAGGAATCAACCAATCATCTGAAGTTTGATGGAATTTCAAGAAAGCCAGACCAAAACTATCGATTCTTCGTCAAGGAATCGACCAATAATCTGAAGTTTGATGAAATTCGAAGAAAGCCAGACCAAAACTATCGATTCTTCGTCAAGGTATCGATCAATCATCAGAAGTTTGATGAAATTCCAAGAAAGCCAGACCAAAACTATCGATTCTTCGTCAAGGAATCGACCAATCATCTGAAGTTTGATGAAATTCCATGAAAGCCAGACCAAAACTATCGATTCTTCGTCAAGGAATCGACCAATCATCTGAAGTTTGATGAAATTCAAAGAAATCCAGACCAAAACTATCGAATCTTCGTCAAGGAATCTACCAACCATCTGAAGTTTGATGAAATTCCAGGAAATCCAGACCAAAACTATCGATTCTCCGTCAAGGAATCGACCAATCATCTGAAGTTTGATGGAATTCAAAGAAAGCCCGACAGAAACTTTCGATACTTTGTCAAGGAATCGACCAATCATCAGAAGTTTGATGAAATTCCGAGAAAGCCAGACCAAAACTATCGATTCTTCGTCAAGGAATCGACCAATCATCAGAAGTTTGATGAAATTCCATGAAAGCCAGACCAAAACTATCGATTCTTCGTCAAGGAATCGACCAATCATCTGAAGTTTTATGAAATTCCAAGAAAGCCAGACCAAAACTATCGATTCTTCCTCAAGGAATCGACCAATCATCTGAAGTTTGATGAAATTCAAAGAAAGCCAGACCAAAACTATCGATTCTTCGTCAAGGAATCTACCAACCATCTGAAGTTTGATGAAATTCCAGGAAATCCAGAACAAAACTATCGATTCTCCGTCAAGGAATCGACCAATCATCTGAAGTTTGATGGAATTCAAAGAAAGCCCGACAGAAACTTTCGATACTTTGTCAAGGAATCAACCAATCATCTGAAGTTTGATGAAATTCCAGGAAATCCAGACTAAAACTATCGATTCTTCGGCAAGGAATCGACCAATCATCTGAAGTTTGATGGAATTCCAAGAAAGCCCGACCAAACCTATCGATACTTTGTCAAGGAATCAACCAATCATGTGAAGTTTGATGAAATTCAAAGAATGCCAGACCAAAACTATCGATACTTCGTCAAGGAATCAAACAATCAACTTAGGTTTGATGGAATTCCAAGAAAGCCAGACCAAAACTATCGATTCTTCGTCAAGGAATCGACCAATCATCTGAAGTTTTATGAAATTCCAAGAAAGCCAGACCAAAACTATCGATTCTTCCTCAAGGAATCGACCAATCATCTGAAGTTTGATGAAATTCAAAGAAATCCAGACCAAAACTATCGAATCTTCGTCAAGGAATCTACCAACCATCTGAAGTTTGATGAAATTCCAGGAAATCCAGACCAAAACTATCGATTCTCCGTCAAGGAATCGACCAATCATCTGAAGTTTGATGGAATTCAAAGAAAGCCCGACAGAAACTATCGATACTTTGTCAAGGAATCGACCAATCATCAGAAGTTTGATGAAATTCCGAGAAAGCCAGACCAAAACTATCGATTCTTCGTCAAGGAATCGACCAATCATCAGAAGTTTGATGAAATTCCATGAAAGCCAGACCAAAACTATCGATTCTTCGTCAAGGAATCGACCAATCATCTGAAGTTTTATGAAATTCCAAGAAAGCCAGACCAAAACTATCGATTCTTCCTCAAGGAATCGACCAATCATCTGAAGTTTGATGAAATTCAAAGAAAGCCAGACCAAAACTATCGATTCTTCGTCAAGGAATCTACCAACCATCTGAAGTTTGATGAAATCCCAGGAAATCCAGACTAAAACTATCGATTCTCCGTCAAGGAATCGACCAATCATCTGAAGTTTGATGAAATTAAAAGAAAGCCAGACACAAACTATCGATTCATCGTCAAGGAATCAACCAATCATCTGAAGTTTGATGGAATTTCAAGAAAGCCAGACCAAAACTATCGATTCTTCGTCAAGGAATCGACCAATAATCTGAAGTTTGATGAAATTCCAAGAAAGCCAGACCAAAACTATCGATTCTTCGTCAAGGTATCGATCAATCATCAGAAGTTTGATGAAATTCCAAGAAAGCCAGACCAAAACTATCGATTCTTCGTCAAGGAATCGACCAATCATCTGAAGTTTTATGAAATTCCAAGAAAGCCAGACCAAAACTATCGATTCTTCCTCAAGGAATCGACCAATCATCTGAAGTTTGATGAAATTCAAAGAAATTCAGACCAAAACTATCGAATCTTCGTCAAGGAATCTACCAACCATCTGAAGTTTGATGAAATTCCAGGAAATCCAGACCAAAACTATCGATTCTCCGTCAAGGAATCGACCAATCATCTGAAGTTTGATGGAATTCAAAGAAAGCCCGACAGAAACTTTCGATACTTTGTCAAGGAATCGACCAATCATCAGAAGTTTGATGAAATTCCGAGAAAGCCAGACCAAAACTATCGATTCTTCGTCAAGGAATCGACCAATCATCAGAAGTTTGATGAAATTCCATGAAAGCCAGACCAAAACTATCGATTCTTCGTCAAGGAATCGACCAATCATCTGAAGTTTTATGAAATTCCAAGAAAGCCAGACCAAAACTATCGATTCTTCCTCAAGGAATCGACCAATCATCTGAAGTTTGATGAAATTCAAAGAAAGCCAGACCAAAACTATCGATTCTTCGTCAAGGAATCTACCAACCAACTGAAGTTTGATGAAATTCCAGGAAATCCAGACTAAAACTATCGATTCTCCGTCAAGGAATCGACCAATCATCTGAAGTTTGATGGAATTCCAAGAAAGCCCGACCAAACCTATCGATACTTTGTCAAGGAATCAACCAATCATGTGAAGTTTGATGAAATTCAAAGAAAGCCAGACCAAAACTATCGATATTTCGTCAAGGAATCAAACAATCAACTTAGGTTTGATGGAATTCCAAGAAAGCCAGACCAAAACTATCGATTCTTCGTCAAGGAATCGACCAATCATCTGAAGTTTGATAAAATTCCAAGAAAGCCAGACCAAAACTATCGATTCTTCGTCAAGGAATAGACCAATCATCAGAAGTTTGATGAAATTCCAAGAAAGTAAGACCAAAACTATCGATATTTCGTCAAGGAATCAACCAATCATCTGCAGTTTGATGAAATTAAAAGAAAGACAGACCAAAACTATAAATTCTTCGTCAAGGAATCGACCAATCATCTGAAGTTTGATGAAATTACAGGAAAGCCAGACCAAAAATATCGATCCTTCCTCAAGGAATCGACTAATCATCTGAAGTTTGTAGAAGGTCCAAGAAAGCCAGACCAAAACTATCGATTCATCGTCAAGGAATCGACCAATCATCTGAAGTTTGATGAAATTCCAAGAAAGCCAGACCAAAACTATCGATTCTTCGTCAAGGAATCGACCAATCATCTGAAGTTTGATGAAATTCCATGAAAGCCAGACCAAAACTATCGATACTTTGTCAAGGATTCAAACAATCATCTGAAGTTTGATGAAATTCCAAGAAATCCAGACCAAAACTATCGATTCTTCGTCAAGGAATCGACCAATCATCTGAAGTTTAATGGAATTCCAAGAAAGCCCGACCAAACCTATCGATTCTTCCTCAAGGAATCAACCAATCATCTGAAGTTTGATGAAATTAAAAGAAAGCCAGACCAAAACTATCGATTCTTTGTCAAGGAATCAACCAATCATCTGAAGTTTGATGGAATTTCAAGAAAGCCAGACCAAAACTATCGATTCTTCGTCAAGGAATCGACCAATAATCTGAAGTTTGATGAAATTCGAAGAAAGCCAGACCAAAACTATCGATTCTTCGTCAAGGTATCGATCAATCATCAGAAGTTTGATGAAATTCCAAGAAAGCCAGACCAAAACTATCGATTCTTCGTCAAGGAATCGACCAATCATCTGAAGTTTTATGAAATTCCAAGAAAGCCAGACCAAAACTATCGATTCTTCCTCAAGGAATCGACCAATCATCTGAAGTTTGATGAAATTCAAAGAAATCCAGACCAAAACTATCGAATCTTCGTCAAGGAATCTACCAACCATCTGAAGTTTGATGAAATTCCAGGAAATCCAGACCAAAACTATCGATTCTCCGTCAAGGAATCGACCAATCATCTGAAGTTTGATGGAATTCAAAGAAAGCCCGACAGAAACTTTCGATACTTTGTCAAGGAATCGACCAATCATCAGAAGTTTGATGAAATTCCGAGAAAGCCAGACCAAAACTATCGATTCTTCGTCAAGGAATCTACCAACCATCTGAAGTTTGATGAAATTCCAGGAAATCCAGACTAAAACTATCGATTCTCCGTCAAGGAATCGACCAATCATCTGAAGTTTGATGGAATTCCAAGAAAGCCCGACCAAACCTATCGATACTTTGTCAAGGAATCAACCAATCATGTGAAGTTTGATGAAATTCAAAGAAAGCCAGACCAAAACTATCGATACTTCGTCAAGGAATCGAACAATCAACTTAGGTTTGATGGAATTCCAAGAAAGCCAGACCAAAACTATCGATTCTTCGTCAAGGAATCGACCAATCATCTGAAGTTTGATAAAATTCCAAGAAAGCCAGACCAAAAATATCGATCCTTCCTCAAGGAATCGACTAATCATCTGAAGTTTGTAGAAGGTCCAAGAAAGCCAGACCAAAACTATCGATTCATCGTCAAGGAATCGACCAATCATCTGAAGTTTGATGAAATTCCAAGAAAGCCAGACCAAAACTATCGATTCTTCGTCAAGGAATCGACCAATCATCAGAAGTTTGATGAAATTCCATGAAAGCCAGACCAAAACTATCGATACTTTGTCAAGGATTCAACCAATCATCTGAAGTTTGATGAAATTCCAGGAAATCCAGACTAAAACTATCGATTCTTCGTCGAGGAATCGACCAATCATCTGAAGTTTAATGGAATTCCAAGAAAGCCCGACCAAACCTATCGATTCTTCCTCAAGGAATCAACCAATCATCTGAAGTTTGATGAAATTAAAAGAAAGCCAGACCAAAACTATCGATTCTTTGTCAAGGAATCAACCAATCATCTGAAGTTTGATGGAATTTCAAGAAAGCCAGACCAAAACTATCGATTCTTCGTCAAGGAATCGACCAATAATCTGAAGTTTGATGAAATTCGAAGAAAGCCAGACCAAAACTATCGATTCTTCGTCAAGGTATCGATCAATCATCAGAAGTTTGATGAAATTCCAAGAAAGCCAGACCAAAACTATCGATTCTTCGTCAAGGAATCGACCAATCATCTGAAGTTTTATGAAATTCCAAGAAAGCCAGACCAAAACTATCGATTCTTCCTCAAGGAATCGACCAATCATCTGAAGTTTGATGAAATTCAAAGAAATCCAGACCAAAACTATCGAATCTTCGTCAAGGAATCTACCAACCATCTGAAGTTTGATGAAATTCCAGGAAATCCAGACCAAAACTATCGATTCTCCGTCAAGGAATCGACCAATCATCTGAAGTTTGATGGAATTCAAAGAAAGCCCGACAGAAACTTTCGATACTTTGTCAAGGAATCGACCAATCATCAGAAGTTTGATGAAATTCCGAGAAAGCCAGACCAAAACTATCGATTCTTCGTCAAGGAATCGACCAATCATCAGAAGTTTGATGAAATTCCATGAAAGCCAGACCAAAACTATCGATTCTTCGTCAAGGAATCGACCAATCATCTGAAGTTTTATGAAATTCCAAGAAAGCCAGACCAAAACTATCGATTCTTCCTCAAGGAATCGACCAATCATCTGAAGTTTGATGAAATTCAAAGAAAGCCAGACCAAAACTATCGATTCTTCGTCAAGGAATCTACCAACCATCTGAAGTTTGATGGAATTCCAGGAAATCCAGACCAAAACTATCGATTCTCCGTCAAGGAATCGACCAATCATCTGAAGTTTGATGGAATTCAAAGAAAGCCCGACAGAAACTTTCGATACTTTGTCAAGGAATCAACCAATCATCTGAAGTTTGATGAAATTCCAGGAAATCCAGACTAAAACTATCGATTCTTCGGCAAGGAATCGACCAATCATCTGAAGTTTGATGGAATTCCAAGAAAGCCCGACCAAACCTATCGATACTTTGTCAAGGAATCAACCAATCATGTGAAGTTTGATGAAATTCAAAGAATGCAAGACCAAAACTATCGATACTTCGTCAAGGAATCAACCAATCAACTTAGGTTTGATGGAATTCCAAGAAAGCCAGACCAAAACTATCGATTCTTCGTCAAGGAATCGACCAATCATCTGAAGTTTTATGAAATTCCAAGAAAGCCAGACCAAAACTATCGATTCTTCCTCAAGGAATCGACCAATCATCTGAAGTTTGATGAAATTGAACGAAATCCAGACCAAAACTATCGAATCTTCGTCAAGGAATCTACCAACCATCTGAAGTTTGATGAAATTCCAGGAAATCCAGACCAAAACTATCGATTCTCCGTCAAGGAATCGACCAATCATCTGAAGTTTGATGGAATTCAAAGAAAGCCCGACAGAAACTTTCGATACTTTGTCAAGGAATCGACCAATCATCAGAAGTTTGATGAAATTCCGAGAAAGCCAGACCAAAACTATCGATTCTTCGTCAAGGAATCGACCAATCATCAGAAGTTTGATGAAATTCCATGAAAGCCAGACCAAAACTATCGATTCTTCGTCAAGGAATCGACCAATCATCTGAAGTTTTATGAAATTCCAAGAAAGCCAGACCAAAACTATCGATTCTTCCTCAAGGAATCGACCAATCATCTGAAGTTTGATGAAATTCAAAGAAAGCCAGACCAAAACTATCGATTCTTCGTCAAGGAATCTACCAACCATCTGAAGTTTGATGAAATTCCAGGAAATCCAGACTAAAACTATCGATTCTCCGTCAAGGAATCGACCAATCATCTGAAGTTTGATGAAATTAAAAGAAAGCCAGACACAAACTATCGATTCATCGTCAAGGAATCAACCAATCATCTGAAGTTTGATGGAATTTCAAGAAAGCCAGACCAAAACTATCGATTCTTCCTCAAGGAATCAACCAATCATCTGCAGTTTGATGAAATTAAAAGAAAGACAGACCAAAACTATAAATTCTTCGTCAAGGAATCGACCAATCATCTGAAGTTTGATGAAATTACAGGAAAGCCAGACCAAAAATATCGATCCTTCCTCAAGGAATCGACTAATCATCTGAAGTTTGTAGAAGGTCCAAGAAAGCCAGACCAAAACTATCGATTCATCGTCAAGGAATCGACCAATCATCTGAAGTTTGATGAAATTCCAAGAAAGCCAGACCAAAACTATCGATTCTTCGTCAAGGAATCGACCAATCATCAGAAGTTTGATGAAATTCCATGAAAGCCAGACCAAAACTATCGATACTTAGTCAAGGATTCAACCAATCATCTGAAGTTTGATGAAATTCCAGGAAATCCAGACTAAAACTATCGATTCTTCGTCAAGGAATCGACCAATCATCTGAAGTTTGATGGAATTCAAAGAAAGCCCGACCAAACCTATCGATTCTTCCTCAAGGAATCAACCAATCATCTGAAGTTTGATGAAATTAAAAGAAAGCCAGACCAAAACTATCGATTCTTTGTCAAGGAATCAACCAATCATCTGAAGTTTGATGGAATTTCAAGAAAGCCAGACCAAAACTATCGATTCTTCGTCAAGGAATCGACCAATAATCTGAAGTTTGATGAAATTCGAAGAAAGCCAGACCAAAACTATCGATTCTTCGTCAAGGTATCGATCAATCATCAGAAGTTTGATGAAATTCCAAGAAAGCCAGACCAAAACTATCGATTCTTCGTCAAGGAATCGACCAATCATCTGAAGTTTTATGAAATTCCAAGAAAGCCAGTCCAAAACTATCGATTCTTCCTCAAGGAATCGACCAATCATCTGAAGTTTGATGAAATTCAAAGAAATCCAGACCAAAACTATCGAATCTTCGTCAAGGAATCTACCAACCATCTGAAGTTTGATGAAATTCCAGGAAATCCAGACCAAAACTATCGATTCTCCGTCAAGGAATCGACCAATCATCTGAAGTTTGATGGAATTCAAAGAAAGCCCGACAGAAACTTTCGATACTTTGTCAAGGAATCGACCAATCATCAGAAGTTTGATGAAATTCCGAGAAAGCCAGACCAAAACTATCGATTCTTCGTCAAGGAATCGACCAATCATCAGAAGTTTGATGAAATTCCATGAAAGCCAGACCAAAACTATCGATTCTTCGTCAAGGAATCGACCAATCATCTGAAGTTTTATGAAATTCCAAGAAAGCCAGACAAAAACTATCGATTCTTCCTCAAGGAATCGACCAATCATCTGAAGTTTGATGAAATTCAAAGAAAGCCAGACCAAAACTATCGATTCTTCGTCAAGGAATCTACCAACCATCTGAAGTTTGATGAAATTCCAGGAAATCCAGACCAAAACTATCGATTCTCCGTCAAGGAATCGACCAATCATCTGAAGTTTGATGGAATTCAAAGAAAGCCCGACAGAAACTTTCGATACTTTGTCAAGGAATCAACCAATCATCTGAAGTTTGATGAAATTCCAGGAAATCCAGACTAAAACTATTGATTCTTCGGCAAGGAATCGACCAATCATCTGAAGTTTGATGGAATTCCAAGAAAGCCCGACCAAACCTATCGATACTTTGTCAAGGAATCAACCAATCATGTGAAGTTTGATGAAATTCAAAGAATGCCAGACCAAAACTATCGATACTTCGTCAAGGAATCAAACAATCAACTTAGGTTTGATGGAATTCCAAGAAAGCCAGACCAAAACTATCGATTCTTCGTCAAGGAATCGACCAATCATCTGAAGTTTTATGAAATTCCAAGAAAGCCAGACCAAAACTATCGATTCTTCCTCAAGGAATCGACCAATCATCTGAAGTTTGATGAAATTCAAAGAAATCCAGACCAAAACTATCGAATCTTCGTCAAGGAATCTACCAACCATCTGAAGTTTGATGAAATTCCAGGAAATCCAGACCAAAACTATCGATTCTCCGTCAAGGAATCGACCAATCATCTGAAGTTTGATGGAATTCAAAGAATGCCCGACAGAAACTTTCGATACTTTGTCAAGGAATGGACCAATCATCTGAAGTTTGATGGAATTCCAAGAAAGCCCGACCAAACCTATCGATACTTTGTCAAGGAATCAACCAATCATGTGAAGTTTGATGAAATTCAAAGAATGCAAGACCAAAACTATCGATACTTCGTCAAGGAATCAAACAATCAACTTAGGTTTGATGGAATTCCAAGAAAGCCAGACCAAAACTATCGATTCTTCGTCAAGGAATCGACCAATCATCTGAAGTTTTATGAAATTCCAAGAAAGCCAGACCAAAACTATCGATTCTTCCTCAAGGAATCGACCAATCATCTGAAGTTTGATGAAATTCAAAGAAATCCAGACCAAAACTATCGAATCTTCGTCAAGGAATCTACCAACCATCTGAAGTTTGATGAAATTCCAGGAAATCCAGACCAAAACTATCGATTCTCCGTCAAGGAATCGACCAATCATCTGAAGTTTGATGGAATTCAAAGAAAGCCCGACAGAAACTTTCGATACTTTGTCAAGGAATCGACCAATCATCAGAAGTTTGATGAAATTCCGAGAAAGCCAGACCAAAACTATCGATTCTTCGTCAAGGAATCGACCAATCATCAGAAGTTTGATGAAATTCCATGAAAGCCAGACCAAAACTATCGATTCTTCGTCAAGGAATCGACCAATCATCTGAAGTTTGATGAAATTCCAAGAAAGCCAGACCAAAACTATCGATTCTTCGTCAAGGAATCGACCAATCATCTGAAGTTTGATGAAATTCAAAGAAAGCCAGACCAAAACTATCGATTCTTCGTCAAGGAATCTACCAACCATCTGAAGTTTGATGAAATTCCAGGAAATCCAGACTAAAACTATCGATTCTCCGTCAAGGAATCGACCAATCATCTGAAGTTTGTTGAAATTAAAAGAAAGCCAGACACAAACTATCGATTCATCGTCAAGGAATCAACCAATCATCTGAAGTTTGATGGAATTTCAAGAAAGCCAGACCAAAACTATCGATTCTTCCTCAAGGAATCAACCAATCATCTGCAGTTTGATGAAATTAAAAGAAAGACAGACCAAAACTATAAATTCTTCGTCAAGGAATCGACCAATCATCTGAAGTTTGATGAAATTACAGGAAAGCCAGACCAAAAATATCGATCCTTCCTCAAGGAATCGACCAATCATCTGAAGTTTGTAGAAGGTCCAAGAAAGCCAGACCAAAACTATCGATTCATCGTCAAGGAATCGACCAATCATCTGAAGTTTTATGAAATTCCAAGAAAGCCAGACCAAAACTATCGATTCTTCGTCAAGGAATCGACCAATCATCAGAAGTTTGATGAAATTCCATGAAAGCCAGACCAAAACTATCGATACTTTGTCAAGGATTCAACCAATCATCTGAAGTTTGATGAAATTCCAGGAAATCCAGACTAAAACTATCGATTCTTCGTCAAGGAATCGACCAATCATCTGAAGTTTAATGGAATTCCAAGAAAGCCCGACCAAACCTATCGATTCTTCCTCAAGGAATCAACCAATCATCTGAAGTTTGATGAAATTAAAAGAAAGCCAGACCAAAACTATCGATTCTTTGTCAAGGAATCAACCAATCATCTGAAGTTTGATGGAATTTCAAGAAAGCCAGACCAAAACTATCGATTCTTCGTCAAGGAATCGACCAATAATCTGAAGTTTGATGAAATTCGAAGAAAGCCAGACCAAAACTATCGATTCTTCGTCAAGGTATCGATCAATCATCAGAAGTTTGATGAAATTCCAAGAAAGCCAGACCAAAACTATCGATTCTTCGTCAAGGAATCGACCAATCATCTGAAGTTTGATGAAATTCAAAGAAAGCCAGTCCAAAACTATCGATTCTTCCTCAAGGAATCGACCAATCATCTGAAGTTTGATGAAATTCAAAGAAATCCAGACCAAAACTATCGAATCTTCGTCAAGGAATCTACCAACCATCTGAAGTTTGATGAAATTCCAGGAAATCCAGACCAAAACTATCGATTCTTCGTCAAGGAATCGACCAATCATCTGAAGTTTGATGGAATTCAAAGAAAGCCCGACAGAAACTTTCGATACTTTGTCAAGGAATCGACCAATCATCAGAAGTTTGATGAAATTCCGAGAAAGCCAGTCCAAAACTATCGATTCTTCGTCAAGGAATCGACCAATCATCAGAAGTTTGATGAAATTCCATGAAAGCCAGACCAAAACTATCGATTCTTCGTCAAGGAATCGACCAATCATCTGAAGTTTTATGAAATTCCAAGAAAGCCAGACCAAAACTATCGATTCTTCCTCAAGGAATCGACCAATCATCTGAAGTTTGATGAAATTCAAAGAAAGCCAGACCAAAACTATCGATTCTTCGTCAAGGAATCTACCAACCATCTGAAGTTTGATGAAATTCCAGGAAATCCAGAACAAAACTATCGATTCTCCGTCAAGGAATCGACCAATCATCTGAAGTTTGATGGAATTCAAAGAAAGCCCGACAGAAACTTTCGATACTTTGTCAAGGAATCAACCAATCATCTGAAGTTTGATGAAATTCCAGGAAATCCAGACTAAAACTATTGATTCTTCGGCAAGGAATCGACCAATCATCTGAAGTTTGATGGAATTCCAAGAAAGCCCGACCAAACCTATCGATACTTTGTCAAGGAATCAACCAATCATGTGAAGTTTGATGAAATTCAAAGAATGCCAGACCAAAACTATCGATACTTCGTCAAGGAATCAAACAATCAACTTAGGTTTGATGGAATTCCAAGAAAGCCAGACCAAAACTATCGATTCTTCGTCAAGGAATCGACCAATCATCTGAAGTTTTATGAAATTCCAAGAAAGCCAGACCAAAACTATCGATTCTTCCTCAAGGAATCGACCAATCATCTGAAGTTTGATGAAATTCAAAGAAAGCCAGACCAAAACTATCGATTCTTCGTCAAGGAATCTACCAACCATCTGAAGTTTGATGAAATTCCAGGAAATCCAGAACAAAACTATCGATTCTCCGTCAAGGAATCGACCAATCATCTGAAGTTTGATGGAATTCAAAGAAAGCCCGACAGAAACTTTCGATACTTTGTCAAGGAATCAACCAATCATCTGAAGTTTGATGAAATTCCAGGAAATCCAGACTAAAACTATCGATTCTTCGGCAAGGAATCGACCAATCATCTGAAGTTTGATGGAATTCCAAGAAAGCCCGACCAAACCTATCGATACTTTGTCAAGGAATCAACCAATCATGTGAAGCTTGATGAAATTCAAAG
Source organism: Cloeon dipterum (assembly GCF_949628265.1). NCBI lineage: Eukaryota > Metazoa > Arthropoda > Insecta > Ephemeroptera > Baetidae > Cloeon > Cloeon dipterum. The sequence continues at coordinate 228,322 of NW_027052680.1, read as the reverse complement.
AATGCCAGACCAAAACTATCGATACTTCGTCAAGGAATCAAACAATCAACTTAGGTTTGATGGAATTCCAACAAAGCCAGACCAAAACTATCGATTCTTCGTCAAGGAATCGACCAATCATCTGAAGTTTGATGAAATTCCGAGAAAGCCAGACCAAAACTATCGATTCTTCGTCAAGGAATAGACCAATCATCAGAAGTTTGATGAAATTCCAAGAAAGTAAGACCAAAAATATCGATATTTCGTCAAGGAATCAACCAATCATCTGAATTTTGATGAAATTCCAAGAAAGCCAGACCAAAACTATCGATTCTTCGTCAAGGAATCGACCAATCATCTGAAGTTTGATGGAATTTCAAGAAAGCCAGACCAAAACTATCGATTCTTCGTCAAGGAATCGACCAATCATCTGAAGTTTGATGAAATTCCAAGAAAGCCAGACCAAAACTATCGATTCTTCCTCAAGGAATCAACCAATCATCTGCAGTTTGATGAAATTAAAAGAAAGACAGACCAAAACTATAAATTCTTCGTCAAGGAATCGACCAATCATCTGAAGTTTGATGAAATTACAGGAAAGCCAGACCAAAAATATCGATCCTTCCTCAAGGAATCGACCAATCATCTGAAGTTTGTAGAAGGTCCAAGAAAGCCAGACCAAAACTATCGATACTTTGTCAAGGATTCAACCAATCATCTGAAGTTTGATGAAATTCCAGGAAATCCAGACTAAAACTATCGATTCTTCGTCAAGGAATCGACCAATCATCTGAAGTTTAATGGAATTCCAAGAAAGCCCGACCAAACCTATCGATTCTTCCTCAAGGAATCAACCAATCATCTGAAGTTTGATGAAATTAAAAGAAAGCCAGACCAAAACTATCGATTCTTCGTCAAGGAATCAACCAATCATCTGAAGTTTGATGGAATTTCAAGAAAGCCAGACCAAAACTATCGATTCTTCGTCAAGGAATCGACCAATAATCTGAAGTTTGATGAAATTCGAAGAAAGCCAGACCAAAACTATCGATTCTTCGTCAAGGTATCGATCAATCATCAGAAGTTTGATGAAATTCCAAGAAAGCCAGACCAAAACTATCGATTCTTCGTCAAGGAATCGACCAATCATCTGAAGTTTTATGAAATTCCAAGAAAGCCAGACCAAAACTATCGATTCTTCCTCAAGGAATCGACCAATCATCTGAAGTTTGATGAAATTCAAAGAAATCCAGACCAAAACTATCGAATCTTCGTCAAGGAATCTACCAACCATCTGAAGTTTGATGAAATTCCAGGAAATCCAGACCAAAACTATCGATTCTCCGTCAAGGAATCGACCAATCATCTGAAGTTTGATGGAATTCAAAGAAAGCCCGACAGAAACTTTCGATACTTTGTCAAGGAATCGACCAATCATCAGAAGTTTGATGAAATTCCGAGAAAGCCAGACCAAAACTATCGATTCTTCGTCAAGGAATCGACCAATCATCAGAAGTTTGATGAAATTCCATGAAAGCCAGACCAAAACTATCGATTCTTCGTCAAGGAATCGACCAATCATCTGAAGTTTTATGAAATTCCAAGAAAGCCAGACCAAAACTATCGATTCTTCGTCAAGGAATCGACCAATCATCTGATGTTTGATGGAATTTCAAGAAAGCCAGACCAAAACTATCGATTCTTCGTCAAGGAATCGACCAATCATCTGAAGTTTGATGAAATTCAACGAAAGCCAGACCAAAACTATCGATTCTTCGTCAAGGAAACGACCAATCATCTGAGGTTTGATGAAACTCAAAGAAAGCCAGACCAAAACTATCGATTCTTCGTCAAGGAATTGACCAATCATCTGATGTTTGATGAAATTCCAAGAAAGCCAGACCAAAACTATCGATTCTTCCTCAAGGAATCAACCAATCATCTGCAGTTTGATGAAATTAAAAGAAAGACAGACCAAAACTATAAATTCTTCGTCAAGGAATCGACCAATCATCTGAAGTTTGATGAAATTACAGGAAAGCCAGACCAAAAATATCGATCCTTCCTCAAGGAATCGACCAATCATCTGAAGTTTGTAGAAGGTCCAAGAAGGCCAGACCAAAACTATCGATTCATTGTCAAGGAATCGACCAATCATCTGAAGTTTGATGAAATTCAAAGAAAGCCAGACCAAAACTATCGATACTTCGTCAAGGAATCGACCAATCATCTGAAGTTTGATGAAATTCCAAGAAAGCCAGACCAAAACTATCGATTCTTCGTCAAGGAATCGACCAATCATCAGAAGTTTGATGAAATTAAAAGAAAGACAGACCAAAACTATAAATTCTTCGTCAAGGAATCGACCAATCATCTGAAGTTTGATGAAATTACAGGAAAGCCAGACTAAAACTATCGATTCTTCGTCAAGGAATTGACCAATCATCAGAAGTTTGATGAAATTCCGAGAAAGCCAGACCAAAACTATCGATTCTTCGTCAAGGAATCGACCAATCATCAGAAGTTTGATGAAATTCCATGAAAGCCAGACCAAAACTATCGATACTTTGTCAAGGATTCAACCAATCATCTGAAGTTTGATGAAATTCCAGGAAATCCAGACTAAAACTATCGATTCTTCGTCAAGGAATCGACCAATCATCTGAAGTTTGATGGAATTCAAAGAAAGCCCGACCAAACCTATCGATTCTTCCTCAAGGAATCAACCAATCATCTGAAGTTTGATGAAATTCCAAGAAAGCCAGACCAAAACTATCGATTCTTCGTCAAGGTATCGATCAATCATCAGAAGTTTGATGAAATTCCAAGAAAGCCAGACCAAAACTATCGATTCTTCGTCAAGGAATCGACCAATCATCTGAAGTTTTATGAAATTCCAAGAAAGCCAGACCAAAACTATCGATTCTTCCTCAAGGAATCGACCAATCATCTGAAGTTTGATGAAATTCAAAGAAATCCAGACCAAAACTATCGAATCTTCGTCAAGGAATCTACCAACCATCTGAAGTTTGATGAAATTCCAGGAAATCCAGACCAAAACTATCGATTCTCCGTCAAGGAATCGACCAATCATCTGAAGTTTGATGGAATTCAAAGAAAGCCCGACAGAAACTTTCGATACTTTGTCAAGGAATCGACCAATCATCAGAAATTTGATGAAATTCCGAGAAAGCCAGACCAAAACTATCGATTCTTCGTCAAGGAATCGACCAATCATCAGAAGTTTGATGAAATTCCATGAAAGCCAGACCAAAACTATCGATTCTTCGTCAAGGAATCGACCAATCATCTGAAGTTTTATGAAATTCCAAGAAAGCCAGACCAAAACTATCGATTCTTCCTCAAGGAATCGACCAATCATCTGAAGTTTGATGAAATTCAAAGAAAGCCAGACCAAAACTATCGATTCTTCGTCAAGGAATCTACCAACCATCTGAAGTTTGATGAAATTCCAGGAAATCCAGAACAAAACTATCGATTCTCCGTCAAGGAATCGACCAATCATCTGAAGTTTGATGGAATTCAAAGAAAGCCCGACAGAAACTTTCGATACTTTGTCAAGGAATCGACCAATCATCTGAAGTTTTATGAAATTCCAAGAAAGCCAGACCAAAACTATCGATTCTTCGTCAAGGAATCGACCAATCATCTGATGTTTGATGGAATTTCAAGAAAGCCAGACCAAAACTATCGATTCTTCGTCAAGGAATCGACCAATCATCTGAAGTTTGATGAAATTCAACGAAAGCCAGACCAAAACTATCGATTCTTCGTCAAGGAAACGACCAATCATCTGAGGTTTGATGAAACTCAAAGAAAGCCAGACCAAAACTATCGATTCTTCGTCAAGGAATTGACCAATCATCTGATGTTTGATGAAATTCCAAGAAAGCCAGACCAAAACTATCGATTCTTCCTCAAGGAATCAACCAATCATCTGCAGTTTGATGAAATTAAAAGAAAGACAGACCAAAACTATAAATTCTTCGTCAAGGAATCGACCAATCATCTGAAGTTTGATGAAATTACAGGAAAGCCAGACCAAAAATATCGATCCTTCCTCAAGGAATCGACCAATCATCTGAAGTTTGTAGAAGGTCCAAGAAAGCCAGACCAAAACTATCGATTCATCGTCAAGGAATCGACCAATCATCTGAAGTTTGATGAAATTCAAAGAAAGCCAGACCAAAACTATCGATACTTCGTCAAGGAATCGAACAATCATCTGAAGTTTGATGAAATTCCAAGAAAGCCAGACCAAAACTATCGATTCTTCGTCAAGGAATCGACCAATCATCTGAAGTTTGATGAAATTAAAAGAAAGACAGACCAAAACTATAAATTCTTCGTCAAGGAATCGACCAATCATCTGAAGTTTGATGAAATTACAGGAAAGCCAGACTAAAACTATCGATTCTTCGTCAAGGAATTGACCAATCATCAGAAGTTTGATGAAATTCCGAGAAAGCCAGACCAAAACTATCGATTCTTCGTCAAGGAATCGACCAATCATCAGAAGTTTGATGAAATTCCATGAAAGCCAGACCAAAACTATCGATACTTCGTCAAGGATTTAACCAATCATCTGAAGTTTGATGAAATTCCAGGAAATCCAGACTAAAACTATCGATTCTTCGTCAAGGAATCGACCAATCATCTGAAGTTTGATGGAATTCAAAGAAAGCCCGACCAAACCTATCGATTCTTCCTCAAGGAATCAACCAATCATCTGAAGTTTGATGAAATTCCAAGAAAGCCAGACCAAAACTATCGATTCTTCGTCAAGGTATCGATCAATCATCAGAAGTTTGATGAAATTCCAAGAAAGCCAGACCAAAACTATCGATTCTTCGTCAAGGAATCGACCAATCATCTGAAGTTTTATGAAATTCCAAGAAAGCCAGACCAAAACTATCGATTCTTCCTCAAGGAATCGACCAATCATCTGAAGTTTGATGAAATTCAAAGAAATCCAGACCAAAACTATCGAATCTTCGTCAAGGAATCTACCAACCATCTGAAGTTTGATGAAATTCCAGGAAATCCAGACCAAAACTATCGATTCTCCGTCAAGGAATCGACCAATCATCTGAAGTTTGATGGAATTCAAAGAAAGCCCGACAGAAACTTTCGATACTTTGTCAAGGAATCGACCAATCATCAGAAGTTTGATGAAATTCCGAGAAAGCCAGACCAAAACTATCGATTCTTCGTCAAGGAATCGACCAATCATCAGAAGTTTGATGAAATTCCATGAAAGCCAGACCAAAACTATCGATTCTTCGTCAAGGAATCGACCAATCATGTGAAGCTTGATGAAATTCAAAGAATGCCAGACCAAAACTATCGATACTTCGTCAAGGAATCAAACAATCAACTTAGGTTTGATGGAATTCCAACAAAGCCAGACCAAAACTATCGATTCTTCGTCAAGGAATCGACCAATCATCTGAAGTTTGATGAAATTCCGAGAAAGCCAGACCAAAACTATCGATTCTTCGTCAAGGAATAGACCAATCATCAGAAGTTTGATGAAATTCCAAGAAAGTAAGACCAAAATTATCGATATTTCGTCAAGGAATCAACCAATCATCTGAATTTTGATGAAATTCCAAGAAAGCCAGACCAAAACTATCGATTCTTCGTCAAGGAATCGACCAATCATCTGAAGTTTGATGGAATTTCAAGAAAGCCAGACCAAAACTATCGATTCTTCGTCAAGGAATCGACCAATCATCTGAAGTTTGATGAAATTCCAAGAAAGCCAGACCAAAACTATCGATTCTTCCTCAAGGAATCAACCAATCATCTGCAGTTTGATGAAATTAAAAGAAAGACAGACCAAAACTATAAATTCTTCGTCAAGGAATCGACCAATCATCTGAAGTTTGATGAAATTACAGGAAAGCCAGACCAAAAATATCGATCCTTCCTCAAGGAATCGACCAATCATCTGAAGTTTGTAGAAGGTCCAAGAAAGCCAGACCAAAACTATCGATTCATCGTCAAGGAATCGACCAATCATCTGAAGTTTGATGAAATTCCAAGAAAGCCAGACCAAAACTATCGATTCTTCGTCAAGGAATCGACCAATCATCAGAAGTTTGATGAAATTCCAAGAAAGCCAGACCAAAACTATCGATACTTTGTCAAGGATTCAACCAATCATCTGAAGTTTGATGAAATTCCAGGAAATCCAGACTAAAACTATCGATTCTTCGTCAAGGAATCGACCAATCATCTGAAGTTTAATGGAATTCCAAGAAAGCCCGACCAAACCTATCGATTCTTCCTCAAGGAATCAACCAATCATCTGAAGTTTGATGAAATTAAAAGAAAGCCAGACCAAAACTATCGATTCTTCGTCAAGGAATCAACCAATCATCTGAAGTTTGATGGAATTTCAAGAAAGCCAGACCAAAACTATCGATTCTTCGTCAAGGAATCGACCAATAATCTGAAGTTTGATGAAATTCGAAGAAAGCCAGACCAAAACTATCGATTCTTCGTCAAGGTATCGATCAATCATCAGAAGTTTGATGAAATTCCAAGAAAGCCAGACCAAAACTATCGATTCTTCGTCAAGGAATCGACCAATCATCAGAAGTTTGATGAAATTCCAAGAAAGTAAGACCAAAACTATCGATATTTCGTCAAGGAATCAACCAATCATCTGAATTTTGATGAAATTCCAAGAAAGCCAGACCAAAACTATCGATTCTTCGTCAAGGAATCGACCAATCATCTGAAGTTTGATGGAATTTCAAGAAAGCCAGACCAAAACTATCGATTCTTCGTCAAGGAATCGACCAATCATCTGAAGTTTGATGAAATTCCAAGAAAGCCAGACCAAAACTACCGATTCTTCCTCAAGGAATCAACCAATCATCTGCAGTTTGATGAAATTAAAAGAAAGACAGACCAAAACTATAAATTCTTCGTCAAGGAATCGACCAATCATCTGAAGTTTGATGAAATTACAGGAAAGCCAGACCAAAAATATCGATCCTTCCTCAAGGAATCGACTAATCATCTGAAGTTTGTAGAAGGTCCAAGAAAGCCAGACCAAAACTATCGATTCATCGTCAAGGAATCGACCAATCATCTGAAGTTTGATGAAATTCCAAGAAAGCCAGACCAAAACTATCGATTCTTCGTCAAGGAATCGACCAATCATCAGAAGTTTGATGAAATTCCATGAAAGCCAGACCAAAACTATCGATACTTTGTCAAGGATTCAACCAATCATCTGAAGTTTGATGAAATTCCAGGAAATCCAGACTAAAACTATCGATTCTTCGTCAAGGAATCGACCAATCATCTGAAGTTTAATGAAATTCGAAGAAAGCCTGACCAAAACTATCGATTCTTCGTCAAGGTATCGATCAATCATCAGAAGTTTGATGAAATTCCAAGAAAGCCAGACCAAAACTATCGATTCTTCGTCAAGGAATCGACCAATCATCCGAAGTTTTATGAAATTCCAAGAAAGCCAGACCAAAACTATCGATTCTTCCTCAAGGAATCGACCAATCATCTGAAGTTTGATGAAATTCAAAGAAATCCAGACCAAAACTATCGAATCTTCGTCAAGGAATCTACCAACCATCTGAAGTTTGATGAAATTCCAGGAAATCCAGACCAAAACTATCGATTCTCCGTCAAGGAATCGACCAATCATCTGAAGTTTGATGGAATTCAAAGAAAGCCCGACAGAAACTTTCGATACTTTGTCAAGGAATCGACCAATCATCAGAAGTTTGATGAAATTCCGAGAAAGCCAGACCAAAACTATCGATTCTTCGTCAAGGAATCGACCAATCATCAGAAGTTTGATGAAATTCCATGAAAGCCAGACCAAAACTATCGATTCTTCGTCAAGGAATCGACCAATCATCTGAAGTTTTATGAAATTCCAAGAAAGCCAGACCAAAACTATCGATTCTTCCTCAAGGAATCGACCAATCATCTGAAGTTTGATGAAATTCAAAGAAAGCCAGACCAAAACTATCGATTCTTCGTCAAGGAATCTACCAACCATCTGAAGTTTGATGAAATTCCAGGAAATCCAGAACAAAACTATCGATTCTCCGTCAAGGAATCGACCAATCATCTGAAGTTTGATGGAATTCAAAGAAAGCCCGACAGAAACTTTCGATACTTTGTCAAGGAATCAACCAATCATCTGAAGTTTGATGAAATTCCAGGAAATCCAGACTAAAACTATCGATTCTTCGGCAAGGAATCGACCAATCATCTGAAGTTTGATGGAATTCCAAGAAAGCCCGACCAAACCTATCGATACTTTGTCAAGGAATCAACCAATCATGTGAAGCTTGATGAAATTCAAAGAAAGCCAGACCAAAACTATCGATACTTCGTCAAGGAATCAAACAATCAACTTAGGTTTGATGGAATTCCAACAAAGCCAGACCAAAACTATCGATTCTTCGTCAAGGAATCGACCAATCATCTGAAGTTTGATGAAATTCCGAGAAAGCCAGACCAAAACTATCGATTCTTCGTCAAGGAATAGACCAATCATCAGAAGTTTGATGAAATTCCAAGAAAGTAAGACCAAAATTATCGATATTTCGTCAAGGAATCAACCAATCATCTGAATTTTGATGAAATTCCAAGAAAGCCAGACCAAAACTATCGATTCTTCGTCAAGGAATCGACCAATCATCTGAAGTTTGATGGAATTTCAAGAAAGCCAGACCAAAACTATCGATTCTTCGTCAAGGAATCGACCAATCATCTGAAGTTTGATGAAATTCCAAGAAAGCCAGACCAAAACTATCGATTCTTCCTCAAGGAATCAACCAATCATCTGCAGTTTGATGAAATTAAAAGAAAGACAGACCAAAACTATAAATTCTTCGTCAAGGAATCGACCAATCATCTGAAGTTTGATGAAATTATAGGAAAGCCAGACCAAAAATATCGATCCTTCCTCAAGGAATCGACCAATCATCTGAAGTTTGTAGAAGGTCCAAGAAAGCCAGACCAAAACTATCGATTCATCGTCAAGGAATCGACCAATCATCTGAAGTTTGATGAAATTCCAAGAAAGCCAGACCAAAACTATCGATTCTTCGTCAAGGAATCGACCAATCATCAGAAGTTTGATGAAATTCCATGAAAGCCAGACCAAAACTATCGATACTTTGTCAAGGATTCAACCAATCATCTGAAGTTTGATGAAATTCCAGGAAATCCAGACTAAAACTATCGATTCTTCGTCAAGGAATCGACCAATCATCTGAAGTTTAATGGAATTCCAAGAAAGCCCGACCAAACCTATCGATTCTTCCTCAAGGAATCAACCAATCATCTGAAGTTTGATGAAATTAAAAGAAAGCCAGACCAAAACTATCGATTCTTCGTCAAGGAATCAACCAATCATCTGAAGTTTGATGGAATTTCAAGAAAGCCAGACCAAAACTATCGATTCTTCGTCAAGGAATCGACCAATAATCTGAAGTTTGATGAAATTCGAAGAAAGCCAGACCAAAACTATCGATTCTTCGTCAAGGTATCGATCAATCATCAGAAGTTTGATGAAATTCCAAGAAAGCCAGACCAAAACTATCGATTCTTCGTCAAGGAATCGACCAATCATCTGAAGTTTGATGAAATTCCAAGAAAGCCAGACCAAAACTATCGATTCTTCGTCAAGGAATCGACCAATCATCTGAAGTTTGATGAAATTCAAAGAAATCCAGACCAAAACTATCGAATCTTCGTCAAGGAATCTACCAACCATCTGAAGTTTGATGAAATTCCAGGAAATCCAGACCAAAACTATCGATTCTCCGTCAAGGAATCGACCAATCATCTGAAGTTTGATGGAATTCAAAGAAAGCCCGACAGAAACTTTCGATACTTTGTCAAGGAATCGACCAATCATCAGAAGTTTGATGAAATTCCGAGAAAGCCAGACCAAAACTATCGATTCTTCGTCAAGGAATCGACCAATCATCAGAAGTTTGATGAAATTCCATGAAAGCCAGACCAAAACTATCGATTCTTCGTCAAGGAATCGACCAATCATCTGAAGTTTTATGAAATTCCAAGAAAGCCAGACCAAAACTATCGATTCTTCGTCAAGGAATCGACCAATCATCTGATGTTTGATGGAATTTCAAGAAAGCCAGACCAAAACTATCGATTCTTCGTCAAGGAATCGACCAATCATCTGAAGTTTGATGAAATTCAACGAAAGCCAGACCAAAACTATCGATTCTTCGTCAAGGAAACGACCAATCATCTGAGGTTTGATGAAACTCAAAGAAAGCCAGACCAAAAAGATCCTGATCGCCTCCGTGTACAGAGCACCGAACTCCACGCCTGAGCAAAATAACGAGTTGTTGCGCTCATTCGCTCTTGCCGCAGAAGTGCAGCATAATTACGACGCGTGCCTCGTATTGGGTGATTTTAACCTGGCCATTGACTGGAGTGCCGACCCACCTGTGCCAAACGCCACGCCTGCAGATTTATTCCTCGACTGCTTTGACGACCTGGGCTTTGCTCAGCTAATAAAAAATGCGACCAGAACGACTGACACAAGTGCAAAGCTGATAGACCTCTTTCTGTGTGACGCACCAAACCTGGTCTCCTCCGCCGCAGTGGTAAGTGGTGTCAGCGACCATGATGCCCTGCACGTGCACCTGGACGTCGATTCCCGCCGACCAATACCTGTGCCGACGACGGAGCCAGACTGGCGTCGCGCAAACTGGGATCTGGTCAACGAGCGTCTCGCTGAGAATCTACTGAGAGTCTGCACCATCGATGACTTGTTCACTGCATGGGAAGCGTGGAAGACGACCGTTTTCACGTGTATCGCAGAGGTCGTGCCATCCAAACGGAGAAGAACCAAACGCAGACTGCTGCCTTGGCTTGATAAAGGACTAAAAAAAATGTTAAAATTAAAAGATCAGCTTTTTTCAGAGTGGCAGAAAACAAAATCCGACGAGGCGAAATCCAATTTCAAGATGGCGAGGAAAGCTACACAGGGCGCGATCAGAGCAGCTAAAGATCGCTGGTTTTGGTCACTTGGACGAGGCCCTGGCGGCGCTGCGACTTTCTGGAAATACATCCACTCTAAGAGCAAAGTGCCAATAAAAACAGCTAGCTTCACAGCAGGTGGAAAGATCTTCAGCGAGCCGCAATCCATCGCTAGCCAGTTTCTCGCCACCTTCAAGAATAACTTCTCTTCAGCAGCAATCGATTTCCCATTTTACCGACGAGCACCAACTCAAATGCCAAAACTAACTGAGCTGACCATTGCGGCGGGAGAAGTCGAGGTTTTGCTGAAGACAATGGATGCCAAAAGTGCCACTGGTCCTGACAAAATCCCAGCAATTTTCCTGAAAAACTGTTCAACCACAATCTCACAAAGCCTCACTTATATTTTTCAGCTTTCTCTGCGAGCCAGCGATCTGCCCATTGACTTTAAGTGCGCTGCTGTCACGCCTATTCCGAAGGACGGTGACAGAACAAAATTCATGAACTGGCGGCCAATAAGTGTCACCTCGCTGGTTGGTAAGGTGTTGGAAAAGCTCGTGAGGAACAAGATGGCGATGTTCTTTGAAACCAATAAAACTCTGCCAGACTCGCAGCACGGCTTTAGGAACGCGCGCTCCTGCACAACGATGCTGATGCGTACACTAGAGGACTGGTCAGCAGCGTTGGATAACCAGAGCGGGGCGCACGTGAATGTCCTCTTTTTGGACTGGGCGAAGGCTTTCGACAAGGTTCCCCATCAGCGACTGCTAACCAAATTGCAGCACTACGGCATTGACGGCGCCGCACTTAAATGGATAAAGAACTTTTTAGTAGGTCGTAGCCAATTCGTGCGGTTTAATGGAGCGTGCAGCGAGTCCTGTGAAGTACCTTCAGGCGTTATTCAGGGCAGCGTCCTAGGGCCGCTTCTGTTCAACGTCTTTGTAGCCGACCTGCCCTCTGTTGTGCAGACAAACCTCGTCCAGTATGCCGATGACTGCACGCTTTACAACCAAATTCGTTGCGAAGATGACGTCAACGCCCTGCAGGAGGACCTCGCGCGCATTGACATATGGTGCACCAACAACGGTATGAAACTCAACGCCAAGAAGTGCGTCGTCATGGACGTGACGCGCGCACGCCAACCTTGCACGCCACAATATACCGTTGGTGGTGCGGCGCTTGAGTATGTCGCCACTCAGCGGCTGCTCGGCGTCAACATATCAAGGAACCTGCGCTGGAACCATCACGTTGACGTCCAGCGTAAAAACGCGGCCCGAACCCTCGGGTTTGCTGCCCGAAACCTGCACTGCTGCACGAATAGGGTAAAAAGAATGGCCTACCTTACACTAGTCAAGCCAAAATTGTTCTACGGCAACCCAGCGTGGCACCCCTCGACAAAAACAAACATCGAGAAAATGTGCAGAGTGCAAAATAGAGCGCTGCACTTCATTTACGGACGTCACGTTCCGCCACCAGCCCAGCAAAAGCTCCTATCAGTGCCAGCCCAACTAGTCTACAATGATCTCATTTTCTTCAAGAAGTGCCTCGCGGGCGTGACCGACTACAACGCGATGTCACGCATCACCCTGGGGCGAGTCCACCGCGGAGATGACCCGCTGCACCCTCGACTACAGCAGCCGCCAGCCCGCACTGATCTCGGTAAAAATGTGTTCGACTATCGAGTGGTAAAATTTTGGAACGATCTTCCACCTGTGATGAAGACATGTAGTGTGGCGCAGTTTATTCCTCTCTGCAAGAAATACGTGATTTCGAGTTTTTAAAGTGTTAGTGATGTGTTTTTGATACTAGCTGGGCCCACTCCGGCTCTGTCCTCCTGGACAGGGTTTTCGTAAGTTGTTTGCCAGGAGTGCTGCCTTTTCTCACATGCTTATTTATATTTTTATTGACTTGCTTTAACATGAATGTACTTGACAATTTGTGAGAATAAACAACAATAATAATAATAATAATAAAAACTATCGATTCTTCGTCAAGGAATTGACCAATCATCTGATGTTTGATGAAATTCCAAGAAAGCCAGACCAAAACTATCGATTCTTCCTCAAGGAATCAACCAATCATCTGCAGTTTGATGAAATTAAAAGAAAGACAGACCAAAACTATAAATTCTTCGTCAAGGAATCGACCAATCATCTGAAGTTTGATGAAATTACAGGAAAGCCAGACCAAAAATATCGATCCTTCCTCAAGGAATCGACCAATCATCTGAAGTTTGTAGAAGGTCCAAGAAAGCCAGACCAAAACTATCGATTCATCGTCAAGGAATCGACCAATCATCTGAAGTTTGATGAAATTCAAAGAAAGCCAGACCAAAACTATCGATACTTCGTCAAGGAATCGACCAATCATCTGAAGTTTGATGAAATTCAAAGAAATCCAGACCAAAACTATCGAATCTTCGTCAAGGAATCTACCAACCATCTGAAGTTTGATGAAATTCCAGGAAATCCAGACCAAAACTATCGATTCTCCGTCAAGGAATCGACCAATCATCTGAAGTTTGATGGAATTCAAAGAAAGCCCGACAGAAACTTTCGATACCTTGTCAAGGAATCGACCAATCATCAGAAGTTTGATGAAATTCCGAGAAAGCCAGACCAAAACTATCGATTCTTCGTCAAGGAATCGACCAATCATCAGAAGTTTGATGAAATTCCATGAAAGCCAGACCAAAACTATCGATTCTTCGTCAAGGAATCGACCAATCATCTGAAGTTTTATGAAATTCCAAGAAAGCCAGACCAAAACTATCGATTCTTCCTCAAGGAATCGACCAATCATCTGAAGTTTGATGAAATTCAAAGAAAGCCAGACCAAAACTATCGATTCTTCGTCAAGGAATCTACCAACCATCTGAAGTTTGATGAAATTCCAGGAAATCCAGAACAAAACTATCGATTCTCCGTCAAGGAATCGACCAATCATCTGAAGTTTGATGGAATTCAAAGAAAGCCCGACAGAAACTTTCGATACTTTGTCAAGGAATCAACCAATCATCTGAAGTTTGATGAAATTCCAGGAAATCCAGACTAAAACTATCGATTCTTCGGCAAGGAATCGACCAATCATCTGAAGTTTGATGGAATTCCAAGAAAGCCCGACCAAACCTATCGATACTTTGTCAAGGAATCAACCAATCATGTGAAGCTTGATGAAATTCAAAGAATGCCAGACCAAAACTATCGATACTTCGTCAAGGAATCAAACAATCAACTTAGGTTTGATGGAATTCCAACAAAGCCAGACCAAAACTATCGATTCTTCGTCAAGGAATCGACCAATCATCTGAAGTTTGATGAAATTCCGAGAAAGCCAGACCAAAACTATCGATTCTTCGTCAAGGAATAGACCAATCATCAGAAGTTTGATGAAATTCCAAGAAAGTAAGACCAAAATTATCGATATTTCGTCAAGGAATCAACCAATCATCTGAATTTTGATGAAATTCCAAGAAAGCCAGACCAAAACTATCGATTCTTCGTCAAGGAATCGACCAATCATCTGAAGTTTGATGGAATTTCAAGAAAGCCAGACCAAAACTATCGATTCTTCGTCAAGGAATCGACCAATCATCTGAAGTTTGATGAAATTCCAAGAAAGCCAGACCAAAACTATCGATTCTTCCTCAAGGAATCAACCAATCATCTGCAGTTTGATGAAATTAAAAGAAAGACAGACCAAAACTATAAATTCTTCGTCAAGGAATCGACCAATCATCTGAAGTTTGATGAAATTACAGGAAAGCCAGACCAAAAATATCGATCCTTCCTCAAGGAATCGACCAATCATCTGAAGTTTGTAGAAGGTCCAAGAAAGCCAGACCAAAACTATCGATTCATCGTCAAGGAATCGACCAATCATCTGAAGTTTGATGAAATTCCAAGAAAGCCAGACCAAAACTATCGATTCTTCGTCAAGGAATCGACCAATCATCAGAAGTTTGATGAAATTCCATGAAAGCCAGACCAAAACTATCGATACTTTGTCAAGGATTCAACCAATCATCTGAAGTTTGATGAAATTCCAGGAAATCCAGACTAAAACTATCGATTCTTCGTCAAGGAATCGCCCAATCATCTGAAGTTTAATGGAATTCCAAGAAAGCCCGACCAAACCTATCGATTCTTCCTCAAGGAATCGACCAATCATCAGAAGTTTGATTAAATTCCAAGAAAGTAAGACCAAAACTATCGATATTTCGTCAAGGAATCAACCAATCATCTGAAGTTTGATGAAATTCCAGGAAATCCAGACTAAAACTATCGATTCTTCGTCAAGGAATCGACCAATCATCTGAAGTTTAATGAAATTCGAAGAAAGCCAGACCAAAACTATCGATTCTTCGTCAAGGAATCAACCAATCATCTGAAGTTTGATGGAATTTCAAGAAAGCCAGACCAAAACTATCGATTCTTCGTCAAGGAATCGACCAATAATCTGAAGTTTGATGAAATTCGAAGAAAGCCAGACCAAAACTATCGATTCTTCGTCAAGGTATCGATCAATCATCAGAAGTTTGATGAAATTCCAAGAAAGCCAGACCAAAACTATCGATTCTTCGTCAAGGAATCGACCAATCATCAGAAGTTTGATTAAATTCCAAGAAAGTAAGACCAAAACTATCGATATTTCGTCAAGGAATCAACCAATCATCTGAATTTTGATGAAATTCCAAGAAAGCCAGACCAAAACTATCGATTCTTCGTCAAGGAATCGACCAATCATCTGAAGTTTGATGGAATTTCAAGAAAGCCAGACCAAAACTATCGATTCTTCGTCAAGGAATCGACCAATCATCTGAAGTTTGATGAAATTCCAAGAAAGCCAGACCAAAACTATCGATTCTTCCTCAAGGAATCAACCAATCATCTGCAGTTTGATGAAATTAAAAGAAAGACAGACCAAAACTATAAATTCTTCGTCAAGGAATCGACCAATCATCTGAAGTTTGATGAAATTACAGGAAAGCCAGACCAAAAATATCGATCCTTCCTCAAGGAATCGACTAATCATCTGAAGTTTGTAGAAGGTCCAAGAAAGCCAGACCAAAACTATCGATTCATCGTCAAGGAATCGACCAATCATCTGAAGTTTGATGAAATTCCAAGAAAGCCAGACCAAAACTATCGATTCTTCGTCAAGGAATCGACCAATCATCAGAAGTTTGATGAAATTCCATGAAAGCCAGACCAAAACTATCGATACTTTGTCAAGGATTCAACCAATCATCTGAAGTTTGATGAAATTCCAGGAAATCCAGACTAAAACTATCGATTCTTCGTCAAGGAATCGACCAATCATCTGAAGTTTAATGAAATTCGAAGAAAGCCAGACCAAAACTATCGATTCTTCGTCAAGGTATCGATCAATCATCAGAAGTTTGATGAAATTCCAAGAAAGCCAGACCAAAACTATCGATTCTTCGTCAAGGAATCGACCAATCATCTGAAGTTTTATGAAATTCCAAGAAAGCCAGACCAAAACTATCGATTCTTCCTCAAGGAATCGACCAATCATCTGAAGTTTGATGAAATTCAAAGAAATCCAGACCAAAACTATCGAATCTTCGTCAAGGAATCTACCAACCATCTGAAGTTTGATGAAATTCCAGGAAATCCAGACCAAAACTATCGATTCTCCGTCAAGGAATCGACCAATCATCTGAAGTTTGATGGAATTCAAAGAAAGCCCGACAGAAACTTTCGATACTTTGTCAAGGAATCGACCAATCATCAGAAGTTTGATGAAATTCCGAGAAAGCCAGACCAAAACTATCGATTCTTCGTCAAGGAATCGACCAATCATCAGAAGTTTGATGAAATTCCATGAAAGCCAGACCAAAACTATCGATTCTTCGTCAAGGAATCGACCAATCATCTGAAGTTTTATGAAATTCCAAGAAAGCCAGACCAAAACTATCGATTCTTCCTCAAGGAATCGACCAATCATCTGAAGTTTGATGAAATTCAAAGAAAGCCAGACCAAAACTATCGATTCTTCGTCAAGGAATCTACCAACCATCTGAAGTTTGATGAAATTCCAGGAAATCCAGAACAAAACTATCGATTCTCCGTCAAGGAATCGACCAATCATCTGAAGTTTGATGGAATTCAAAGAAAGCCCGACAGAAACTTTCGATACTTTGTCAAGGAATCAACCAATCATCTGAAGTTTGATGAAATTCCAGGAAATCCAGACTAAAACTATCGATTCTTCGGCAAGGAATCGACCAATCATCTGAAGTTTGATGGAATTCCAAGAAAGCCCGACCAAACCTATCGATACTTTGTCAAGGAATCAACCAATCATGTGAAGCTTGATGAAATTCAAAGAATGCCAGACCAAAACTATCGATACTTCGTCAAGGAATCAAACAATCAACTTAGGTTTGATGGAATTCCAACAAAGCCAGACCAAAACTATCGATTCTTCGTCAAGGAATCGACCAATCATCTGAAGTTTGATGAAATTCCGAGAAAGCCAGACCAAAACTATCGATTCTTCGTCAAGGAATAGACCAATCATCAGAAGTTTGATGAAATTCCAAGAAAGTAAGACCAAAATTATCGATATTTCGTCAAGGAATCAACCAATCATCTGAATTTTGATGAAATTCCAAGAAAGCCAGACCAAAACTATCGATTCTTCGTCAAGGAATCGACCAATCATCTGAAGTTTGATGGAATTTCAAGAAAGCCAGACCAAAACTATCGATTCTTCGTCAAGGAATCGACCAATCATCTGAAGTTTGATGAAATTCCAAGAAAGCCAGACCAAAACTATAAATTCTTCGTCAAGGAATCGACCAATCATCTGAAGTTTGATGAAATTACAGGAAAGCCAGACCAAAAATATCGATCCTTCCTCAAGGAATCGACCAATCATCTGAAGTTTGTAGAAGGTCCAAGAAAGCCAGACCAAAACTATCGATTCATCGTCAAGGAATCGACCAATCATCTGAAGTTTGATGAAATTCCAAGAAAGCCAGACCAAAACTATCGATTCTTCGTCAAGGAATCGACCAATCATCAGAAGTTTGATGAAATTCCATGAAAGCCAGACCAAAACTATCGATACTTTGTCAAGGATTCAACCAATCATCTGAAGTTTGATGAAATTCCAGGAAATCCAGACTAAAACTATCGATTCTTCGTCAAGGAATCGACCAATCATCTGAAGTTTAATGGAATTCCAAGATAGCCCGACCAAACCTATCGATTCTTCCTCAAGGAATCAACCAATCATCTGAAGTTTGATGAAATTAAAAGAAAGCCAGACCAAAACTATCGATTCTTCGTCAAGGAATCAACCAATCATCTGAAGTTTGATGGAATTTCAAGAAAGCCAGACCAAAACTATCGATTCTTCGTCAAGGAATCGACCAATAATCTGAAGTTTGATGAAATTCGAAGAAAGCCAGACCAAAACTATCGATTCTTCGTCAAGGTATCGATCAATCATCAGAAGTTTGATGAAATTCCAAGAAAGCCAGACCAAAACTATCGATTCTTCGTCAAGGAATCGACCAATCATCTGAAGTTTTATGAAATTCCAAGAAAGCCAGACCAAAACTATCGATTCTTCCTCAAGGAATCGACCAATCATCTGAAGTTTGATGAAATTCAAAGAAATCCAGACCAAAACTATCGAATCTTCGTCAAGGAATCTACCAACCATCTGAAGTTTGATGAAATTCCAGGAAATCCAGACCAAAACTATCGATTCTCCGTCAAGGAATCGACCAATCATCTGAAGTTTGATGGAATTCAAAGAAAGCCCGACAGAAACTTTCGATACTTTGTCAAGGAATCGACCAATCATCAGAAGTTTGATGAAATTCCATGAAAGCCAGACCAAAACTATCGATACTTTGTCAAGGATTCAACCAATCATCTGAAGTTTGATGAAATTCCAGGAAATCCAGACTAAAACTATCGATTCTTCGTCAAGGAATCGACCAATCATCTGAAGTTTAATGAAATTCGAAGAAAGCCAGACCAAAACTATCGATTCTTCGTCAAGGTATCGATCAATCATCAGAAGTTTGATGAAATTCCAAGAAAGCCAGACCAAAACTATCGATTCTTCGTCAAGGAATCGACCAATCATCTGAAGTTTTATGAAATTCCAAGAAAGCCAGACCAAAACTATCGATTCTTCCTCAAGGAATCGACCAATCATCTGAAGTTTGATGAAATTCAAAGAAATCCAGACCAAAACTATCGAATCTTCGTCAAGGAATCTACCAACCATCTGAAGTTTGATGAAATTCCAGGAAATCCAGACCAAAACTATCGATTCTCCGTCAAGGAATCGACCAATCATCTGAAGTTTGATGGAATTCAAAGAAAGCCCGACAGAAACTTTCGATACTTTGTCAAGGAATCGACCAATCATCAGAAGTTTGATGAAATTCCGAGAAAGCCAGACCAAAACTATCGATTCTTCGTCAAGGAATCGACCAATTATCAGAAGTTTGATGAAATTCCATGAAAGCCAGACCAAAACTATCGATTCTTCGTCAAGGAATCGACCAATCATCTGAAGTTTTATGAAATTCCAAGAAAGCCAGACCAAAACTATCGATTCTTCCTCAAGGAATCGACCAATCATCTGAAGTTTGATGAAATTCAAAGAAAGCCAGACCAAAACTATCGATTCTTCGTCAAGGAATCTACCAACCATCTGAAGTTTGATGAAATTCCAGGAAATCCAGAACAAAACTATCGATTCTCCGTCAAGGAATCGACCAATCATCTGAAGTTTGATGGAATTCAAAGAAAGCCCGACAGAAACTTTCGATACTTTGTCAAGGAATCAACCAATCATCTGAAGTTTGATGAAATTCCAGGAAATCCAGACTAAAACTATCGATTCTTCGGCAAGGAATCGACCAATCATCTGAAGTTTGATGGAATTCCAAGAAAGCCCGACCAAACCTATCGATACTTTGTCAAGGAATCAACCAATCATGTGAAGCTTGATGAAATTCAAAGAATGCCAGACCAAAACTATCGATACTTCGTCAAGGAATCAAACAATCAACTTAGGTTTGATGGAATTCCAACAAAGCCAGACCAAAACTATCGATTCTTCGTCAAGGAATCGACCAATCATCTGAAGTTTGATGAAATTCCGAGAAAGCCAGACCAAAACTATCGATTCTTCGTCAAGGAATAGACCAATCATCAGAAGTTTGATGAAATTCCAAGAAAGTAAGACCAAAATTATCGATATTT
Organism: Cloeon dipterum; assembly: GCF_949628265.1. NCBI lineage: Eukaryota > Metazoa > Arthropoda > Insecta > Ephemeroptera > Baetidae > Cloeon > Cloeon dipterum. Next base: position 208,052 of record NW_027052680.1, on the reverse strand, counting down.
CGTCAAGGAATCAACCAATCATCTGAATTTTGATGAAATTCCAAGAAAGCCAGACCAAAACTATCGATTCTTCGTCAAGGAATCGACCAATCATCTGAAGTTTGATGGAATTTCAAGAAAGCCAGACCAAAACTATCGATTCTTCGTCAAGGAATCGACCAATCATCTGAAGTTTGATGAAATTCCAAGAAAGCCAGACCAAAACTATCGATTCTTCCTCAAGGAATCGACCAATCATCTGCAGTTTGATGAAATTAAAAGAAAGACAGACCAAAACTATAAATTCTTTGTCAAGGAATCGACCAATCATCTGAAGTTTGATGAAATTACAGGAAAGCCAGACCAAAAATATCGATCCTTCCTCAAGGAATCGACCAATCATCTGAAGTTTGTAGAAGGTCCAAGAAAGCCAGACCAAAACTATCGATTCATCGTCAAGGAATCGACCAATCATCTGAAGTTTGATGAAATTCCAAGAAAGCCAGACCAAAACTATCGATTCTTCGTCAAGGAATCGACCAATCATCAGAAGTTTGATGAAATTCCAAGAAAGCCAGACCAAAACTATCGATACTTTGTCAAGGATTCAACCAATCATCTGAAGTTTGATGAAATTCCAGGAAATCCAGACTAAAACTATCGATTCTTCGTCAAGGAATCGACCAATCATCTGAAGTTTAATGGAATTCCAAGAAAGCCCGACCAAACCTATCGATTCTTCCTCAAGGAATCAACCAATCATCTGAAGTTTGATGAAATTAAAAGAAAGCCAGACCAAAACTATCGATTCTTCGTCAAGGAATCAACCAATCATCTGAAGTTTGATGGAATTTCAAGAAAGCCAGACCAAAACTATCGATTCTTCGTCAAGGAATCGACCAATAATCTGAAGTTTGATGAAATTCGAAGAAAGCCAGACCAAAACTATCGATTCTTCGTCAAGGTATCGATCAATCATCAGAAGTTTGATGAAATTCCAAGAAAGCCAGACCAAAACTATCGATTCTTCGTCAAGGAATCGACCAATCATCTGAAGTTTTATGAAATTCCAAGAAAGCCAGACCAAAACTATCGATTCTTCCTCAAGGAATCGACCAATCATCTGAAGTTTGATGAAATTCAAAGAAATCCAGACCAAAACTATCGAATCTTCGTCAAGGAATCTACCAACCATCTGAAGTTTGATGAAATTCCAGGAAATCCAGACCAAAACTATCGATTCTCCATCAAGGAATCGACCAATCATCTGAAGTTTGATGGAATTCAAAGAAAGCCCGACAGAAACTTTCGATACTTTGTCAAGGAATCGACCAATCATCAGAAGTTTGATGAAATTCCGAGAAAGCCAGACCAAAACTATCGATTCTTCGTCAAGGAATCGACCAATCATCAGAAGTTTGATGAAATTCCATGAAAGCCAGACCAAAACTATCGATTCTTCGTCAAGGAATCGACCAATCATCTGAAGTTTTATGAAATTCCAAGAAAGCCAGACCAAAACTATCGATTCTTCGTCAAGGAATCGACCAATCATCTGATGTTTGATGGAATTTCAAGAAAGCCAGACCAAAACTATCGATTCTTCGTCAAGGAATCGACCAATCATCTGAAGTTTGATGAAATTCAACGAAAGCCAGACCAAAACTATCGATTCTTCGTCAAGGAAACGACCAATCATCTGAGGTTTGATGAAACTCAAAGAAAGCCAGACCAAAACTATCGATTCTTCGTCAAGGAATTGACCAATCATCTGATGTTTGATGAAATTCCAAGAAAGCCAGACCAAAACTATCGATTCTTCCTCAAGGAATCAACCAATCATCTGCAGTTTGATGAAATTAAAAGAAAGACAGACCAAAACTATAAATTCTTCGTCAAGGAATCGACCAATCATCTGAAGTTTGATGAAATTACAGGAAAGCCAGACCAAAAATATCGATCCTTCCTCAAGGAATCGACCAATCATCTGAAGTTTGTAGAAGGTCCAAGAAAGCCAGACCAAAACTATCGATTCATCGTCAAGGAATCGACCAATCATCTGAAGTTTGATGAAATTCAAAGAAAGCCAGACCAAAACTATCGATACTTCGTCAAGGAATCGACCAATCATCTGAAGTTTGATGAAATTCCAAGAAAGCCAGACCAAAACTATCGATTCTTCGTCAGGGAATCGACCAATCATCAGAAGTTTGATGAAATTAAAAGAAAGACAGACCAAAACTATAAATTCTTCGTCAAGGAATCGACCAATCATCAGAAGTTTGATGAAATTCCATGAAAGCCAGACCAAAACTATCGATACTTTGTCAAGGATTCAACCAATCATCTGAAGTTTGATGAAATTCCAGGAAATCCAGACTAAAACTATCGATTCTTCGTCAAGGAATCGACCAATCATCTGAAGTTTGATGGAATTCAAAGAAAGCCCGACCAAACCTATCGATTCTTCCTCAAGGAATCAACCAATCATCTGAAGTTTGATGAAATTCCAAGAAAGCCAGACCAAAACTATCGATTCTTCGTCAAGGTATCGATCAATCATCAGAAGTTTGATGAAATTCCAAGAAAGCCAGACCAAAACTATCGATTCTTCGTCAAGGAATCGACCAATCATCTGAAGTTTTATCAAATTCCAAGAAAGCCAGACCAAAACTATCGATTCTTCCTCAAGGAATCGACCAATCATCTAAAGTTTGATGAAATTCAAAGAAATCCAGACCAAAACTATCGAATCTTCGTCAAGGAATCTACCAACCATCTGAAGTTTGATGAAATTCCAGGAAATCCAGACCAAAACTATCGATTCTCCGTCAAGGAATCGACCAATCATCTGAAGTTTGATGGAATTCAAAGAAAGCCCGACAGAAACTTTCGATACTTTGTCAAGGAATCGACCAATCATCAGAAGTTTGATGAAATTCCGAGAAAGCCAGACCAAAACTATCGATTCTTCGTCAAGGAATCGACCAATCATCAGAAGTTTGATGAAATTCCATGAAAGCCAGACCAAAACTATCGATTCTTCGTCAAGGAATCGACCAATCATCTGAAGTTTTATGAAATTCCAAGAAAGCCAGACCAAAACTATCGATTCTTCCTCAAGGAATCGACCAATCATCTGAAGTTTGATGAAATTCAAAGAAAGCCAGACCAAAACTATCGATTCTTCGTCAAGGAATCTACCAACCATCTGAAGTTTGATGAAATTCCAGGAAATCCAGAACAAAACTATCGATTCTCCGTCAAGGAATCGACCAATCATCTGAAGTTTGATGGAATTCAAAGAAAGCCCGACAGAAACTTTCGATACTTTGTCAAGGAATCAACCAATCATCTGAAGTTTGATGAAATTCCAGGAAATCCAGACTAAAACTATCGATTCTTCGGCAAGGAATCGACCAATCATCTGAAGTTTGATGGAATTCCAAGAAAGCCCGACCAAACCTATCGATACTTTGTCAAGGAATCAACCAATCATGTGAAGCTTGATGAAATTCAAAGAATGCCAGACCAAAACTATCGATACTTCGTCAAGGAATCAAACAATCAACTTAGGTTTGATGGAATTCCAACAAAGCCAGACCAAAACTATCGATTCTTCGTCAAGGAATCGACCAATCATCTGAAGTTTGATGAAATTCCGAGAAAGCCAGACCAAAACTATCGATTCTTCGTCAAGGAATAGACCAATCATCAGAAGTTTGATGAAATTCCAAGAAAGTAAGACCAAAATTATCGATATTTCGTCAAGGAATCAACCAATCATCTGAATTTTGATGAAATTCCAAGAAAGCCAGACCAAAACTATCGATTCTTCGTCAAGGAATCGACCAATCATCTGAAGTTTGATGGAATTCCAAGAAAGCCAGACCAAAACTATCGATTCTTCGTCAAGGAATCGACCAATCATCTGAAGTTTGATGAAATTCCAAGAAAGCCAGACCAAAACTATCGATTCTTCCTCAAGGAATCAACCAATCATCTGCAGTTTGATGAAATTAAAAGAAAGACAGACCAAAACTATAAATTCTTCGTCAAGGAATCGACCAATCATCTGAAGTTTGATGAAATTACAGGAAAGCCAGACCAAAAATATCGATCCTTCCTCAAGGAATCGACCAATCATCTGAAGTTTGTAGAAGGTCCAAGAAAGCCAGACCAAAACTGTCGATTCATCGTCAAGGAATCGACCAATCATCTGAAGTTTGATGAAATTCCAAGAAAGCCAGACCAAAACTATCGATTCTTCGTCAAGGAATCGACCAATCATCAGAAGTTTGATGAAATTCCATGAAAGCCAGACCAAAACTATCGATACTTTGTCAAGGATTCAACCAATCATCTGAAGTTTGATGAAATTCCAGGAAATCCAGACTAAAACTATCGATTCTTCGTCAAGGAATCGACCAATCATCTGAAGTTTAATGGAATTCCAAGAAAGCCCGACCAAACCTATCGATTCTTCCTCAAGGAATCAACCAATCATCTGAAGTTTGATGAAATTCCAGGAAAGCCAGACCAAAACTATCGATTCTTCGTCAAGGAATCAACCAATCATCTGAAGTTTGATGGAATTTCAAGAAAGCCAGACCAAAACTATCGATTCTTCGTCAAGGAATCGACCAATAATCTGAAGTTTGATGAAATTCGAAGAAAGCCAGACCAAAACTATCGATTCTTCGTCAAGGAATCGATCAATCATCAGAAGTTTGATGAAATTCCAAGAAAGCCAGACCAAAACTATCGATTCTTCGTCAAGGAATCGACCAATCATCTGAAGTTTTATGAAATTCCAAGAAAGCCAGACCAAAACTATCGATTCTTCCTCAAGGAATCGACCAATCATCTGAAGTTTGATGAAATTCAAAGAAGTCCAGACCAAAACTATCGAATCTTCGTCAAGGAATCTACCAACCATCTGAAGTTTGATGAAATTCCAGGAAATCCAGACCAAAACTATCGATTCTCCGTCAAGGAATCGACCAATCATCTGAAGTTTGATGGAATTCAAAGAAAGCCCGACAGAAACTATCGATACTTTGTCAAGGAATCGACCAATCATCAGAAGTTTGATGAAATTCCGAGAAAGCCAGACCAAAACTATCGATTCTTCGTCAAGGAATCGACCAATCATCAGAAGTTTGATGAAATTCCATGAAAGCCAGACCAAAACTATCGATTCTTCGTCAAGGAATCGACCAATCATCTGAAGTTTTATGAAATTCCAAGAAAGCCAGACCAAAACTATCGATTCTTCGTCAAGGAATCGACCAATCATCTGATGTTTGATGGAATTTCAAGAAAGCCAGACCAAAACTATCGATTCTTCGTCAAGGAATCGACCAATCATCTGAAGTTTGATGAAATTCAAAGAAAGCCAGACCAAAACTATCGATTCTTCGTCAAGGAAACGACCAATCATCTGAGGTTTGATGAAACTCAAAGAAAGCCAGACCAAAACTATCGATTCTTCGTCAAGGAATTGACCAATCATCTGATGTTTGATGAAATTCCAAGAAAGCCAGACCAAAACTATCGATTCTTCCTCAAGGAATCAACCAATCATCTGCAGTTTGATGAAATTAAAAGAAAGACAGACCAAAACTATAAATTCTTCGTCAAGGAATCGACCAATCATCTGAAGTTTGATGAAATTACAGGAAAGCCAGACCAAAAATATCGATCCTTCCTCAAGGAATCGACCAATCATCTGAAGTTTGTAGAAGGTCCAAGAAAGCCAGACCAAAACTATCGATTCATCGTCAAGGAATCGACCAATCATCTGAAGTTTGATGAAATTCAAAGAAAGCCAGACCAAAACTATCGATACTTCGTCAAGGAATCGACCAATCATCTGAAGTTTGATGAAATTCCAAGAAAGCCAGACCAAAACTATCGATTCTTCGTCAAGGAATCGACCAATCATCTGAAGTTTGATGAAATTAAAAGAAAGACAGACCAAAACTATAAATTCTTCGTCAAGGAATCGACCAATCATCTGAAGTTTGATGAAATTACAGGAAAGCCAGACTAAAACTATCGATTCTTCGTCAAGGAATCGACCAATCATCAGAAGTTTGATGAAATTCCGAGAAAGCCAGACCAAAACTATCGATTCTTCGTCAAGGAATCGACCAATCATCAGAAGTTTGATGAAATTCCATGAAAGCCAGACCAAAACTATCGATACTTTGTCAAGGATTCAACCAATCATCTGAAGTTTGATGAAATTCCAGGAAATCCAGACTAAAACTATCGATTCTTCGTCAAGGAATCGACCAATCATCTGAAGTTTGATGGAATTCAAAGAAAGCCCGACCAAACCTATCGATTCTTCCTCAAGGAATCAACCAATCATCTGAAGTTTGATGAAATTCCAAGAAAGCCAGACCAAAACTATCGATTCTTCGTCAAGGTATCGATCAATCATCAGAAGTTTGATGAAATTCCAAGAAAGCCAGACCAAAACTATCGATTCTTCGTCAAGGAATCGACCAATCATCTGAAGTTTTATGAAATTCCAAGAAAGCCAGACCAAAACTATCGATTCTTCCTCAAGGAATCGACCAATCATCTGAAGTTTGATGAAATTCAAAGAAATCCAGACCAAAACTATCGAATCTTCGTCAAGGAATCTACCAACCATCTGAAGTTTGATGAAATTCCAGGAAATCCAGACCAAAACTATCGATTCTCCGTCAAGGAATCGACCAATCATCTGAAGTTTGATGGAATTCAAAGAAAGCCCGACAGAAACTTTCGATACTTTGTCAAGGAATCGACCAATCATCAGAAGTTTGATGAAATTCCGAGAAAGCCAGACCAAAACTATCGATTCTTCGTCAAGGAATCGACCAATCATCAGAAGTTTGATGAAATTCCATGAAAGCCAGACCAAAACTATCGATTCTTCGTCAAGGAATCGACCAATCATCTGAAGTTTTATGAAATTCCAAGAAAGCCAGACCAAAACTATCGATTCTTCGTCAAGGAATCTACCAACCATCTGAAGTTTGATGAAATTCCAGGAAATCCAGACCAAAACTATCGATTCTCCGTCAAGGAATCGACCAATCATCTGAAGTTTGATGGAATTCAAAGAAAGCCCGACAGAAACTTTCGATACTTTGTCAAGGAATCAACCAATCATCTGAAGTTTGATGAAATTCCAGGAAATCCAGACTAAAACTATCGATTCTTCGGCAAGGAATCGACCAATCATCTGAAGTTTGATGGAATTCCAAGAAAGCCCGACCAAACCTATCGATACTTTGTCAAGGAATCAACCAATCATGTGAAGCTTGATGAAATTCAAAGAATGCCAGACCAAAACTATCGATACTTCGTCAAGGAATCAAACAATCAACTTAGGTTTGATGGAATTCCAACAAAGCCAGACCAAAACTATCGATTCTTCGTCAAGGAATCGACCAATCATCTGAAGTTTGATGAAATTCCGAGAAAGCCAGACCAAAACTATCGATTCTTCGTCAAGGAATAGACCAATCATCAGAAGTTTGATGAAATTCCAAGAAAGTAAGACCAAAATTATCGATATTTCGTCAAGGAATCAACCAATCATCTGAATTTTGATGAAATTCCAAGAAAGCCAGACCAAAACTATCGATTCTTCGTCAAGGAATCGACCAATCATCTGAAGTTTGATGGAATTTCAAGAAAGCCAGACCAAAACTATCGATTCTTCGTCAAGGAATCGACCAATCATCTGAAGTTTGATGAAATTCCAAGAAAGCCAGACCAAAACTATCGATTCTTCCTCAAGGAATCAACCAATCATCTGCAGTTTGATGAAATTAAAAGAAAGACAGACCAAAACTATAAATTCTTCGTCAAGGAATCGACCAATCATCTGAAGTTTGATGAAATTACAGGAAAGCCAGACCAAAAATATCGATCCTTCCTCAAGGAATCGACCAATCATCTGAAGTTTGTAGAAGGTCCAAGAAAGCCAGACCAAAACTGTCGATTCATCGTCAAGGAATCGACCAATCATCTGAAGTTTGATGAAATTCCAAGAAAGCCAGACCAAAACTATCGATTCTTCGTCAAGGAATCGACCAATCATCAGAAGTTTGATGAAATTCCATGAAAGCCAGACCAAAACTATCGATACTTTGTCAAGGATTTATGGGGGTCTAAATGAGAGTATGACCTTCCATATAAAAAAAAGAGTTTATTGGCGGAGTAGGATGGCTGCGTGTCGCTGACTCGGCCCTGGCTCGTCTTCTGGTTCGTCTTCTTCAGATCTTGTCAGCCTATGGTTGGTGAATGATTGTCGCCGAATCTTCTCTCGCCTTTTATTTAAAATCTAACAATGTGTTGATTGTTGAAAATGAATGTTGAGCGCCGAGCCAATCACGGTGCCCCTACATACGCCCCTTGCTATGACTGGAAGTCAGGGTTGGAGCGAAAAGGTACATTTCTTCTTTGACCTCGTGAAATAGCGATGCTCCACCCGTGGTTGTTCTTGACCAGCAGGAATAGGCTCTTCAGGCTTCTTGGTCCTCTCAGCGGCTGGCTCGTCTTGTTCAACTGGTATAAACGCTGGTTTAAGCCTATCAATAGAAACTCGTGTCTTCTTTGCGCCAAACTCGATAACAAATGTCTTCTCACTGCGTTCGAGTACTCTGTGTGGTCCAGTATAGGGCGTTTGAAGTGGCTTTCGGACGAAATCAGTCCTCAAATAAACAAAAGGGCAAGTAGCCAAATCTTGATAAACGAAAACTTTTTGCTCTCCGTGTGCTTTTACTGGTGCAGGGCGAAGTTTCGCCATGCGTTTCTGGTGCTCACGTGCAAAATCTGGTGCACTGAGCGGCAAATCTTGTGTCGGAGCGAAAAATTCACCAGGGATGCGAAGTGGCTCACCATATAGCACCTCTGCTGCGGAAGCTTGAAGAACTTCTTTGAACTGCGTGCGCAGTCCGAGCAGCACCATTGGTAGCACCTCGGTCCAAGAATCGGCATCATGGCACATGAGTGCTGTCTTAAGGGTGCGGTGAAGTCGCTCAACCAGTCCATTGCACTGGGGATGATATGCTGTTGTTCTAGTCAGGTGAATGCCAAAGCTGGAAGCGAAAATTTTGAAAATTTCGGATTCAAACTGGCGACCTTGATCGGTGACGATGGTTTGTGGGCAGCCGTAACGGGGAATCCACTCGTTGTAAATGGTCCGCACCACGGTTTCCGCTGTCATGTTCTCCAGGGGAATGCACTCCATCCAACGGCTGAATCGGTCGACAATGGTCAGCATGTAGCGGTAACCTTTGCTTTGAGGCAAAATGACGAGGTCGACGTGCAGGACAGCAAAACGCTGCGTTGGCAGGTTGAAACTGGAGTGTGGCGCCGAGACATGGCGCGTTATTTTCGACCGCTGGCATGAGTGGCAAGTGCGGGTCCAATCGCCCACATCTTTCTGCATTCTCGGCCAGACAAATCGTGATGAAAATAATTGCTTTGTGGCTTTTATCCCTGGATGGCTTAGATTGTGTAGCTTTACAAAGGCTTTTTGCCTGAATGCTTTTGTGAGAAATGGTCGTGGATTTTGTTGAGACACGTCACAATATATTTCGCAGTCCGTGCCTGGAATGGTAACTTTCTCCAACCTGAGGCTGGAGCCTTTCTTGAGTAGCGCCTTCAGCTCCTCATCTTCTTCTTGTGATTTCGCCAGCGCAGGGAAGTCCAGTGGATGCTGTTCTACCGCTTCTATCTCTACTCGTGACAGTGTATCAGCGACAACGTTAAGGAGTCCGTTGATATGTCGAATGTCGGTCGTAAATTGGGAGATAAAATCAAGATGTCGATATTGACGAGGGGAGCAATTGTCTCTGTTGAGTTTGAAGGCGTGTGTTATTGGTTCATGATCGGTGAAAATGACAAAACTTCGCGCTTCTATCATGTGACGAAAATATTTCAATGACTCGTAAATCGCAAGTAGCTCGCGGTCATAAGGCGAATATTTCTTTTGGCAAGGGGTGAGCTTTTTGGAATAGAATGCTAAGGGTTGCCACTCACCATCAACCAGCTGTTGAAGCGCTGCGCCCATCGCAAAATCAGAAGCATCAGTGACAACTGCAAGAGGTTTGTCGTCAAAGGGATGAGCGAGGAGCGTGCACTGGGCCAAAGTGTCTTTGCACTGCTGAAAAGCTGCTTCTGTTTCAGCAGACCATTTCAGGGGCTCATTTTTGTGTTTCTTCGTCTTGCCAGCGAGCATTGCGTGGAGCGGAGCTTGATCTTGCGCAGCAGTCTTCAGGAACCGATGATAAAAATTTAGCATGCCGAGAAAACTTCTCAATTGACCGCAAGTCTCGGGTTTGGGGAACTTGGAAATGGCATCTACGCGTTCATTGCGCGGTTTGGTTCCTTCTGCAGTGATTTTGTATCCCAAAAAGTCAATTTCAGCGACTCCTAGCTCGCATTTGGCGATGTTCAGTAGGATTCCGTGATCGCTGAGTCTCTTGAAAAGAGTGCGGAGATGTGCCTTATGCTCTTCTTCGTCCTTCGAGGCGATCAGGATGTCGTCCAGGTAGGGAAAACAAAATTCGAGACCTTGGGTGATCTCGTCGAGCAGGCGTTGACATGTTTGAGCAGCATTGCGAAGTCCAAACGGCATGAAAATAAATTCAAATAAACCGAATGGAGTGCAAATTGCAGTTTTAGGCACGTCATCTGGGTTAACAGGGATCTGATTGTATGCTTTAACTAAATCGAGCTTGGAGAAAATTTTGCAGCCCGACAAGTTATAAGCAAAATCTTGGATGTGGCGCAAAGGATACATATCTGGGACAGTTCGAGCATTAATCGCTCTGTAGTCGCCACAGGGGCGCCAAGAATTGTCTTTTTTAGGGACAAGGTGGAGAGCCGAGGCATAAGAGCTGTCGGAGCGTCGGATAACACCACTCGCTACCAGAGCCTCGAACTCTGCTTTAGCCGCTTTCAGTCGTTGAGGGTCGAGACGGCGCGGCTTCGCACGAATTGGCGGTCCCTCAGTCAGTCTAATGTAATGCTGAGTCTTGTGCTTCACCTCTCTTTGCACGCCAGAAGGTCGAAACAAATCTGGAAACTCCTGCAAAATTGCTTGGTAGGAGGAAATATTGCTTTGTAGTGCTTTCACACTGGTCTGCGTAGGACTTGAATCAGCCCTGCCGCAGATGGAGAGGTTGGTTGTCCCGTCGATGAGGCTTCGCCGTCGAACATCCACCAGCAGATTGTAGTGGGCAAGGAAGTCTATACCAATAATTGGTTTTGTGACATCAGCAATTACAAAGTTCCAGGAGAAATCACGCCTCAGTCCAAAATTCAGAGTCATGGAAATAAGGCCAAAAGTATTTATTTGAGTGCCGTTCGCAGCAAAAAGCTTGTAATCAGTTTGAGTGCGACGGCCAGCAACTAATGATCGAGGAAAAACGCAAAGGTCAGCGCCTGTATCGATCAAAAATTGTACTTTTGAGTTTTTATCAGTTATAAAGAGTCGGCCTGTGACCTCTTGGCAGGAGCTGTCGGCCACTAAACCCTGCCGTTGGAGTTTGACTTGTTGGTCGAGTTAGGGGAGGCAGCTTTAGGAGTGTAAGAGCATGGTTTTTCGCATTTGTAGGCTTGCTCTTTGAATCTGCGATGATAGTAGCAATAGTCATCAGATTCCCGATTGTTGCGAGAACGAGAGCGGTCATAACGATTCCTCCAGTTTCCCCGATACTGACCTTGCGGCCGAGAAGACCGCTGGTTAGTCTCCAGAACTTCAAGTCTACGAGACAGTTCAGCAATGGGGTCGGAGGGAGAGGAGGTGGCGGCGCATACCTGACTGGAGCGTTGCATCTTCACAACATCAAACACGCTATCGGCAATCACAGTCAGTTCCTCCAGAGCCATGGTAGGATGAGGTGCGAGGCAAGTCTGCACTGCGGCGGGCAGTTTGTCCGCCCAGAGGGTGCGCATCATTTTGTCCGGAACATTGGCGCCGGCGAGGGAACGAAGGTGGCGCAGGAGCTGTGAGGGGGTACGATCACCCAACTCAGCAGTAGAGAGCAGCTCGCGCAGCTTCTTCTCGTCAGTCAATGAAAACCGAGCAATTACCTTCTTTTTAAACTCCTCATAGTTGGTACGCAGAGCATCGTCGTCGAGGATGTCGGTGAGCTCGCGCACAGCCGCCTGGTCGAGGCTTCTCACCACGTAGTGGTACCTCGTTGTCGGCGCCGTGATGTTCGCGATGTGAAAGTTGCTCTCGGCGTTGCGGAACCAGTAGTCAGGGTTATCCTTCCAGAATGAAGGTAGCTGGCATACAATTCGATGAACTGCACCATCACCCTGAGCGTTGTTCTGAGCCATTGTTGGGAAGAATTTTCAGTCGGCGAATTATTCAAAATCTTGCACGACGAATTTCCTTTATTGGGCCGTGTTCGTGTCTTCAGTCGGTGGTCACCAGAATTATATGGGGGTCTAAATGAGAGTATGACCTTCCATATAAAAAAAAGAGTTTATTGGCGGAGTAGGATGGCTGCGTGTCGCTGACTCGGCCCTGGCTCGTCTTCTGGTTCGTCTTCTTCAGATCTTGTCAGCCTATGGTTGGTGAATGATTGTCGCCGAATCTTCTCTCGCCTTTTATTTAAAATCTAACAATGTGTTGATTGTTGAAAATGAATGTTGAGCGCCGAGCCAATCACGGTGCCCCTACAGATTCAACCAATCATCTGAAGTTTGATGAAATTCCAGGAAATCCAGACTAAAACTATCGATTCTTCGTCAAGGAATCGACCAATCATCTGAAGTTTAATGGAATTCCAAGAAAGCCCGACCAAACCTATCGATTCTTCGTCAAGGAAACGACCAATCATCTGAGGTTTGATGAAACTCAAAGAAAGCCAGACCAAAACTATCGATTCTTCGTCAAGGAATTGACCAATCATCTGATGTTTGATGAAATTCCAAGAAAGCCAGACCAAAACTATCGATTCTTCCTCAAGGAATCAACCAATCATCTGCAGTTTGATGAAATTAAAAGAAAGACAGACCAAAACTATAAATTCTTCGTCAAGGAATCGACCAATCATCTGAAGTTTGATGAAATTACAGGAAAGCCAGACCAAAAATATCGATCCTTCCTCAAGGAATCGACCAATCATCTGAAGTTTGTAGAAGGTCCAAGAAAGCCAGACCAAAACTATCGATTCATCGTCAAGGAATCGACCAATCATCTGAAGTTTGATGAAATTCAAAGAAAGCCAGACCAAAACTATCGATACTTCGTCAAGGAATCGAACAATCATCTGAAGTTTGATGAAATTCCAAGAAAGCCAGACCAAAACTATCGATTCTTCGTCAGGGAATCGACCAATCATCAGAAGTTTGATGAAATTAAAAGAAAGACAGACCAAAACTATAAATTCTTCGTCAAGGAATCGACCAATCATCAGAAGTTTGATGAAATTCCATGAAAGCCAGACCAAAACTATCGATACTTTGTCAAGGAATCAACCAATCATCTGAAGTTTGATGAAATTCCAGGAAATCCAGACTAAAACTATCGATTCTTCGTCAAGGAATCGACCAATCATCTGAAGTTTGATGGAATTCAAAGAAAGCCCGACCAAACCTATCGATTCTTCCTCAAGGAATCAACCAATCATCTGAAGTTTGATGAAATTCCAAGAAAGCCAGACCAAAACTATCGATTCTTCGTCAAGGTATCGATCAATCATCAGAAGTTTGATGAAATTCCAAGAAAGCCAGACCAAAACTATCGATTCTTCGTCAAGGAATCGACCAATCATCTGAAGTTTTATGAAATTCCAAGAAAGCCAGACCAAAACTATCGATTCTTCCTCAAGGAATCGACCAATCATCTGAAGTTTGATGAAATTCAAAGAAATCCAGACCAAAACTATCGAATCTTCGTCAAGGAATCTACCAACCATCTGAAGTTTGATGAAATTCCAGGAAATCCAGACCAAAACTATCGATTCTCCGTCAAGGAATCGACCAATCATCTGAAGTTTGATGGAATTCAAAGAAAGCCCGACAGAAACTTTCGATACTTTGTCAAGGAATCGACCAATCATCAGAAGTTTGATGAAATTCCGAGAAAGCCAGACCAAAACTATCGATTCTTCGTCAAGGAATCGACCAATCATCAGAAGTTTGATGAAATTCCATGAAAGCCAGACCAAAACTATCGATTCTTCGTCAAGGAATCGACCAATCATCTGAAGTTTTATGAAATTCCAAGAAAGCCAGACCAAAACTATCGATTCTTCCTCAAGGAATCGACCAATCATCTGAAGTTTGATGAAATTCAAAGAAAGCCAGACCAAAACTATCGATTCTTCGTCAAGGAATCTACCAACCATCTGAAGTTTGATGAAATTCCAGGAAATCCAGACAAAAAACTATCGATTCTCCGTCAAGGAATCGACCAATCATCTGAAGTTTGATGGAATTCAAAGAAAGCCCGACAGAAACTTTCGATACTTTGTCAAGGAATCAACCAATCATCTGAAGTTTGATGAAATTCCAGGAAATCCAGACTAAAACTATCGATTCTTCGGCAAGGAATCGACCAATCATCTGAAGTTTGATGGAATTCCAAGAAAGCCCGACCAAACCTATCGATACTTTGTCAAGGAATCAACCAATCATGTGAAGCTTGATGAAATTCAAAGAATGCCAGACCAAAACTATCGATACTTCGTCAAGGAATCAAACAATCAACTTAGGTTTGATGGAATTCCAACAAAGCCAGACCAAAACTATCGATTCTTCGTCAAGGAATCGACCAATCATCTGAAGTTTGATGAAATTCCGAGAAAGCCAGACCAAAACTATCGATTCTTCGTCAAGGAATAGACCAATCATCAGAAGTTTGATGAAATTCCAAGAAAGTAAGACCAAAATTATCGATATTTCGTCAAGGAATCAACCAATCATCTGAATTTTGATGAAATTCCAAGAAAGCCAGACCAAAACTATCGATTCTTCGTCAAGGAATCGACCAATCATCTGAAGTTTGATGGAATTTCAAGAAAGCCAGACCAAAACTATCGATTCTTCGTCAAGGAATCGACCAATCATCTGAAGTTTGATGAAATTCCAAGAAAGCCAGACCAAAACTATCGATTCTTCGTCAAGGAATCAACCAATCATCTGCAGTTTGATGAAATTAAAAGAAAGACAGACCAAAACTATAAATTCTTCGTCAAGGAATCGACCAATCATCTGAAGTTTGATGAAATTATAGGAAAGCCAGACCAAAAATATCGATCCTTCCTCAAGGAATCGACCAATCATCTGAAGTTTGTAGAAGGTCCAAGAAAGCCAGACCAAAACTGTCGATTCATCGTCAAGGAATCGACCAATCATCTGAAGTTTGATGAAATTCCAAGAAAGCCAGACCAAAACTATCGATTCTTCGTCAAGGAATCGACCAATCATCAGAAGTTTGATGAAATTCCATGAAAGCCAGACCAAAACTATCGATACTTTGTCAAGGATTCAACCAATCATCTGAAGTTTGATGAAATTCCAGGAAATCCAGACTAAAACTATCGATTCTTCGTCAAGGAATCGACCAATCATCTGAAGTTTAATGGAATTCCAAGAAAGCCCGACCAAACCTATCGATTCTTCCTCAAGGAATCAACCAATCATCTGAAGTTTGATGAAATTAAAAGAAAGCCAGACCAAAACTATCGATTCTTCGTCAAGGAATCAACCAATCATCTGAAGTTTGATGGAATTTCAAGAAAGCCAGACCAAAACTATCGATTCTTCGTCAAGGAATCGACCAATAATCTGAAGTTTGATGAAATTCGAAGAAAGCCAGACCAAAACTATCGATTCTTCGTCAAGGTATCGATCAATCATCAGAAGTTTGATGAAATTCCAAGAAAGCCAGACCAAAACTATCGATTCTTCGTCAAGGAATCGACCAATCATCTGAAGTTTTATGAAATTCCAAGAAAGCCAGACCAAAACTATCGATTCTTCCTCAAGGAATCGACCAATCATCTGAAGTTTGATGAAATTCAAAGAAGTCCAGACCAAAACTATCGAATCTTCGTCAAGGAATCTACCAACCATCTGAAGTTTGATGAAATTCCAGGAAATCCAGACCAAAACTATCGATTCTCCGTCAAGGAATCGACCAATCATCTGAAGTTTGATGGAATTCAAAGAAAGCCCGACAGAAACTTTCGATACTTTGTCAAGGAATCGACCAATCATCAGAAGTTTGATGAAATTCCGAGAAAGCCAGACCAAAACTATCGATTCTTCGTCAAGGAATCGACCAATCATCAGAAGTTTGATGAAATTCCATGAAAGCCAGACCAAAACTATCGATTCTTCGTCAAGGAATCGACCAATCATCTGAAGTTTGATGAAATTCCAAGAAAGCCAGACCAAAACTATCGATTCTTCGTCAAGGAATCGACCAATCATCTGATGTTTGATGGAATTTCAAGAAAGCCAGACCAAAACTATCGATTCTTCGTCAAGGAATCGACCAATCATCTGAAGTTTGATGAAATTCAAAGAAAGCCAGACCAAAACTATCGATTCTTCGTCAAGGAAACGACCAATCATCTGAGGTTTGATGAAACTCAAAGAAAGCCAGACCAAAACTATCGATTCTTCGTCAAGGAATTGACCAATCATCTGATGTTTGATGAAATTCCAAGAAAGCCAGACCAAAACTATCGATTCTTCCTCAAGGAATCAACCAATCATCTGCAGTTTGATGAAATTAAAAGAAAGACAGACCAAAACTATAAATTCTTCGTCAAGGAATCGACCAATCATCTGAAGTTTGATGAAATTACAGGAAAGCCAGACCAAAAATATCGATCCTTCCTCAAGGAATCGACCAATCATCTGAAGTTTGTAGAAGGTCCAAGAAAGCCAGACCAAAACTATCGATTCATTGTCAAGGAATCGACCAATCATCTGAAGTTTGATGAAATTCAAAGAAAGCCAGACCAAAACTATCGATACTTCGTCAAGGAATCGAACAATCATCTGAAGTTTGATGAAATTCCAAGAAAGCCAGACCAAAACTATCGATTCTTCGTCAAGGAATCGACCAATCATCTGAAGTTTGATGAAATTAAAAGAAAGCCAGACCAAAACTATAAATTCTTCGTCAAGGAATCGACCAATCATCTGAAGTTTGATGAAATTACAGGAAAGCCAGACTAAAACTATCGATTCTTCGTCAAGGAATTGACCAATCATCAGAAGTTTGATGAAATTCCGAGAAAGCCAGACCAAAACTATCGATTCTTCGTCAAGGAATCGACCAATCATCAGAAGTTTGATGAAATTCCATGAAAGCCAGACCAAAACTATCGATACTTTGTCAAGGATTCAACCAATCATCTGAAGTTTGATGAAATTCCAGGAAATCCAGACTAAAACTATCGATTCTTCGTCAAGGAATCGACCAATCATCTGAAGTTTGATGGAATTCAAAGAAAGCCCGACCAAACCTATCGATTCTTCCTCAAGGAATCAACCAATCATCTGAAGTTTGATGAAATTCCAAGAAAGCCAGACCAAAACTATCGATTCTTCGTCAAGGTATCGATCAATCATCAGAAGTTTGATGAAATTCCAAGAAAGCCAGACCAAAACTATCGATTCTTCGTCAAGGAATCGACCAATCATCTGAAGTTTTATGAAATTCCAAGAAAGCCAGACCAAAACTATCGATTCTTCCTCAAGGAATCGACCAATCATCTGAAGTTTGATGAAATTCAAAGAAATCCAGACCAAAACTATCGAATCTTCGTCAAGGAATCTACCAACCATCTGAAGTTTGATGAAATTCCAGGAAATCCAGACCAAAACTATCGATTCTCCGTCAAGGAATCGACCAATCATCTGAAGTTTGATGGAATTCAAAGAAAGCCCGACAGAAACTTTCGATACTTTGTCAAGGAATCGACCAATCATCAGAAGTTTGATGAAATTCCGAGAAAGCCAGACCAAAACTATCGATTCTTCGTCAAGGAATCGACCAATCATCAGAAGTTTGATGAAATTCCAAGAAAGCCAGACCAAAACTATCGATTCTTCGTCAAGGAATCGACCAATCATCTGAAGTTTGATGAAATTCCAAGAAAGCCAGACCAAAACTATCGATTCTTCGTCAAGGAATCTACCAACCATCTGAAGTTTGATGAAATTCCAGGAAATCCAGACCAAAACTATCGATTCTCCGTCAAGGAATCGACCAATCATCTGAAGTTTGATGGAATTCAAAGAAAGCCCGACAGAAACTTTCGATACTTTGTCAAGGAATCAACCAATCATCTGAAGTTTGATGAAATTCCAGGAAATCCAGACTAAAACTATCGATTCTTCGTCAAGGAATCGACCAATCATCTGAAGTTTGATGGAATTCCAAGAAAGCCCGACCAAACCTATCGATACTTTGTCAAGGAATCAACCAATCATGTGAAGCTTGATGAAATTCAAAGAATGCCAGACCAAAACTATCGATACTTCGTCAAGGAATCAAACAATCAACTTAGGTTTGATGGAATTCCAACAAAGCCAGACCAAAACTATCGATTCTTCGTCAAGGAATCGACCAATCATCTGAAGTTTGATGAAATTCCAAGAAAGCCAGACCAAAACTATCGATTCTTCGTCAAGGAATAGACCAATCATCAGAAGTTTGATGAAATTCCAAGAAAGTAAGACCAAAACTATCGATATTTCGTCAAGGAATCAACCAATCATCTGAATTTTGATGAAATTCCAAGAAAGCCAGACCAAAACTATCGATTCTTCGTCAAGGAATCGACCAATCATCTGAAGTTTGATGGAATTTCAAGAAAGCCAGACCAAAACTATCGATTCTTCGTCAAGGAATCGACCAATCATCTGAAGTTTGATGAAATTCCAAGAAAGCCAGACCAAAACTATCGATTCTTCCTCAAGGAATCAACCAATCATCTGCAGTTTGATGAAATTAAAAGAAAGACAGACCAAAACTATAAATTCTTCGTCAAGGAATCGACCAATCATCTGAAGTTTGATGAAATTACAGGAAAGCCAGACCAAAAAATATCGATCCTTCCTCAAGGAATCGACCAATCATCTGAAGTTTGTAGAAGGTCCAAGAAAGCCAGACCAAAACTGTCGATTCATCGTCAAGGAATCGACCAATCATCTGAAGTTTGATGAAATTCCAAGAAAGCCAGACCAAAACTATCGATTCTTCGTCAAGGAATCGACCAATCATCAGAAGTTTGATGAAATTCCATGAAAGCCAGACCAAAACTATCGATACTTTGTCAAGGATTTATGGGGGTCTAAATGAGAGTATGACCTTCCATATAAAAAAAAGAGTTTATTGGCGGAGTAGGATGGCTGCGTGTCGCTGACTCGGCCCTGGCTCGTCTTCTGGTTCGTCTTCTTCAGATCTTGTCAGCCTATGGTTGGTGAATGATTGTCGCCGAATCTTCTCTCGCCTTTTATTTAAAATCTAACAATGTGTTGATTGTTGAAAATGAATGTTGAGCGCCGAGCCAATCACGGTGCCCCTACATACGCCCCTTGCTATGACTGGAAGTCAGGGTTGGAGCGAAAAGGTACATTTCTTCTTTGACCTCGTGAAATAGCGATGCTCCACCCGTGGTTGTTCTTGACCAGCAGGAATAGGCTCTTCAGGCTTCTTGGTCCTCTCAGCGGCTGGCTCGTCTTGTTCAACTGGTATAAACGCTGGTTTAAGCCTATCAATAGAAACTCGTGTCTTCTTTGCGCCAAACTCGATAACAAATGTCTTCTCACTGCGTTCGAGTACTCTGTGTGGTCCAGTATAGGGCGTTTGAAGTGGCTTTCGGACGAAATCAGTCCTCAAATAAACAAAAGGGCAAGTAGCCAAATCTTGATAAACGAAAACTTTTTGCTCTCCGTGTGCTTTTACTGGTGCAGGGCGAAGTTTCGCCATGCGTTTCTGGTGCTCACGTGCAAAATCTGGTGCACTGAGCGGCAAATCTTGTGTCGGAGCGAAAAATTCACCAGGGATGCGAAGTGGCTCACCATATAGCACCTCTGCTGCGGAAGCTTGAAGAACTTCTTTGAACTGCGTGCGCAGTCCGAGCAGCACCATTGGTAGCACCTCGGTCCAAGAATCGGCATCATGGCACATGAGTGCTGTCTTAAGGGTGCGGTGAAGTCGCTCAACCAGTCCATTGCACTGGGGATGATATGCTGTTGTTCTAGTCAGGTGAATGCCAAAGCTGGAAGCGAAAATTTTGAAATTTCGGATTCAAACTGGCGACCTTGATCGGTGACGATGGTTTGTGGGCAGCCGTAACGGGGAATCCACTCGTTGTAAATGGTCCGCACCACGGTTTCCGCTGTCATGTTCTCCAGGGGGAATGCACTCCATCCAACGGCTGAATCGGTCGACAATGGTCAGCATGTAGCGGTAACCTTTGCTTTGAGGCAAAATGACGAGGTCGACGTGCAGGACAGCAAAACGCTGCGTTGGCAGGTTGAAACTGGAGTGTGGCGCCGAGACATGGCGCGTTATTTTCGACCGCTGGCATGAGTGGCAAGTGCGGGTCCAATCGCCCACATCTTTCTGCATTCTCGGCCAGACAAATCGTGATGAAAATAATTGCTTTGTGGCTTTTATCCCTGGATGGCTTAGATTGTGTAGCTTTACAAAGGCTTTTTGCCTGAATGCTTTTGTGAGAAATGGTCGTGGATTTTGTTGAGACACGTCACAATATATTTCGCAGTCCGTGCCTGGAATGGTAACTTTCTCCAACCTGAGGCTGGAGCCTTTCTTGAGTAGCGCCTTCAGCTCCTCATCTTCTTCTTGTGATTTCGCCAGCGCAGGGAAGTCCAGTGGATGCTGTTCTACCGCTTCTATCTCTACTCGTGACAGTGTATCAGCGACAACGTTAAGGAGTCCGTTGATATGTCGAATGTCGGTCGTAAATTGGGAGATAAAATCAAGATGTCGATATTGACGAGGGGAGCAATTGTCTCTGTTGAGTTTGAAGGCGTGTGTTATTGGTTCATGATCGGTGAAAATGACAAAACTTCGCGCTTCTATCATGTGACGAAAATATTTCAATGACTCGTAAATCGCAAGTAGCTCGCGGTCATAAGGCGAATATTTCTTTTGGCAAGGGGGTGAGCTTTTTGGAATAGAATGCTAAGGGTTGCCACTCACCATCAACCAGCTGTTGAAGCGCTGCGCCCATCGCAAAATCAGAAGCATCAGTGACAACTGCAAGAGGTTTGTCGTCAAAGGGATGAGCGAGGAGCGTGCACTGGGCCAAAGTGTCTTTGCACTGCTGAAAAGCTGCTTCTGTTTCAGCAGACCATTTCAGGGGCTCATTTTTGTGTTTCTTCGTCTTGCCAGCGAGCATTGCGTGGAGCGGAGCTTGATCTTGCGCAGCAGTCTTCAGGAACCGATGATAAAAATTTAGCATGCCGAGAAAACTTCTCAATTGACCGCAAGTCTCGGGTTTGGGGAACTTGGAAATGGCATCTACGCGTTCATTGCGCGGTTTGGTTCCTTCTGCAGTGATTTTGTATCCCAAAAAGTCAATTTCAGCGACTCCTAGCTCGCATTTGGCGATGTTCAGTAGGATTCCGTGATCGCTGAGTCTCTTGAAAAGAGTGCGGAGATGTGCCTTATGC
The DNA here is from genome assembly GCF_949628265.1 of Cloeon dipterum. Taxonomy (NCBI): domain Eukaryota; kingdom Metazoa; phylum Arthropoda; class Insecta; order Ephemeroptera; family Baetidae; genus Cloeon; species Cloeon dipterum. Next base: position 186,374 of record NW_027052680.1, on the reverse strand, counting down.
TCTTCTTCGTCCTTCGAGGCGATCAGGATGTCGTCCAGGTAGGGAAAACAAAATTCGAGACCTTGGGTGATCTCGTCGAGCAGGCGTTGACATGTTTGAGCAGCATTGCGAAGTCCAAACGGCATGAAAATAAATTCAAATAAACCGAATGGAGTGCAAATTGCAGTTTTAGGCACGTCATCTGGGTTAACAGGGATCTGATTGTATGCTTTAACTAAATCGAGCTTGGAGAAAATTTTGCAGCCCGACAAGTTATAAGCAAAATCTTGGATGTGGCGCAAAGGATACATATCTGGGACAGTTCGAGCATTAATCGCTCTGTAGTCGCCACAGGGGCGCCAAGAATTGTCTTTTTTAGGGACAAGGTGGAGAGCCGAGGCATAAGAGCTGTCGGAGCGTCGGATAACACCACTCGCTACCAGAGCCTCGAACTCTGCTTTAGCCGCTTTCAGTCGTTGAGGGTCGAGACGGCGCGGCTTCGCACGAATTGGCGGTCCCTCAGTCAGTCTAATGTAATGCTGAGTCTTGTGCTTCACCTCTCTTTGCACGCCAGAAGGTCGAAACAAATCTGGAAACTCCTGCAAAATTGCTTGGTAGGAGGAAATATTGCTTTGTAGTGCTTTCACACTGGTCTGCGTAGGACTTGAATCAGCCCTGCCGCAGATGGAGAGGTTGGTTGTCCCGTCGATGAGGCTTCGCCGTCGAACATCCACCAGCAGATTGTAGTGGGCAAGGAAGTCTATACCAATAATTGGTTTTGTGACATCAGCAATTACAAAGTTCCAGGAGAAATCACGCCTCAGTCCAAAATTCAGAGTCATGGAAATAAGGCCAAAAGTATTTATTTGAGTGCCGTTCGCAGCAAAAAGCTTGTAATCAGTTTGAGTGCGACGGCCAGCAACTAATGATCGAGGAAAAACGCAAAGGTCAGCGCCTGTATCGATCAAAAATTGTACTTTTGAGTTTTTATCAGTTATAAAGAGTCGGCCTGTGACCTCTTGGCAGGAGCTGTCGGCCACTAAACCCTGCCGTTGGAGTTTGACTTGTTGGTCGAGTTAGGGGAGGCAGCTTTAGGAGTGTAAGAGCATGGTTTTTCGCATTTGTAGGCTTGCTCTTTGAATCTGCGATGATAGTAGCAATAGTCATCAGATTCCCGATTGTTGCGAGAACGAGAGCGGTCATAACGATTCCTCCAGTTTCCCCGATACTGACCTTGCGGCCGAGAAGACCGCTGGTTAGTCTCCAGAACTTCAAGTCTACGAGACAGTTCAGCAATGGGGTCGGAGGGAGAGGAGGTGGCGGCGCATACCTGACTGGAGCGTTGCATCTTCACAACATCAAACACGCTATCGGCAATCACAGTCAGTTCCTCCAGAGCCATGGTAGGATGAGGTGCGAGGCAAGTCTGCACTGCGGCGGGCAGTTTGTCCGCCCAGAGGGTGCGCATCATTTTGTCCGGAACATTGGCGCCGGCGAGGGAACGAAGGTGGCGCAGGAGCTGTGAGGGGGTACGATCACCCAACTCAGCAGTAGAGAGCAGCTCGCGCAGCTTCTTCTCGTCAGTCAATGAAAACCGAGCAATTACCTTCTTTTTAAACTCCTCATAGTTGGTACGCAGAGCATCGTCGTCGAGGATGTCGGTGAGCTCGCGCACAGCCGCCTGGTCGAGGCTTCTCACCACGTAGTGGTACCTCGTTGTCGGCGCCGTGATGTTCGCGATGTGAAAGTTGCTCTCGGCGTTGCGGAACCAGTAGTCAGGGTTATCCTTCCAGAATGAAGGTAGCTGGCATACAATTCGATGAACTGCACCATCACCCTGAGCGTTGTTCTGAGCCATTGTTGGGAAGAATTTTCAGTCGGCGAATTATTCAAAATCTTGCACGACGAATTTCCTTTATTGGGCCGTGTTCGTGTCTTCAGTCGGTGGTCACCAGAATTATATGGGGGTCTAAATGAGAGTATGACCTTCCATATAAAAAAAAGAGTTTATTGGCGGAGTAGGATGGCTGCGTGTCGCTGACTCGGCCCTGGCTCGTCTTCTGGTTCGTCTTCTTCAGATCTTGTCAGCCTATGGTTGGTGAATGATTGTCGCCGAATCTTCTCTCGCCTTTTATTTAAAATCTAACAATGTGTTGATTGTTGAAAATGAATGTTGAGCGCCGAGCCAATCACGGTGCCCCTACAGATTCAACCAATCATCTGAAGTTTGATGAAATTCCAGGAAATCCAGACTAAAACTATCGATTCTTCGTCAAGGAATCGACCAATCATCTGAAGTTTAATGGAATTCCAAGAAAGCCCGACCAAACCTATCGATTCTTCCTCAAGGAATCAACCAATCATCTGAAGTTTGATGAAATTAAAAGAAAGCCAGACCAAAACTATCGATTCTTCGTCAAGGAATCAACCAATCATCTGAAGTTTGATGGAATTTCAAGAAAGCCAGACCAAAACTATCGATTCTTCGTCAAGGAATCGACCAATAATCTGAAGTTTGATGAAATTCGAAGAAAGCCAGACCAAAACTATCGATTCTTCGTCAAGGTATCGATCAATCATCAGAAGTTTGATGAAATTCCAAGAAAGCCAGACCAAAACTATCGATTCTTCGTCAAGGAATCGACCAATCATCTGAAGTTTTATGAAATTCCAAGAAAGCCAGACCAAAACTATCGATTCTTCCTCAAGGAATCGACCAATCATCTGAAGTTTGATGAAATTCAAAGAAATCCAGACCAAAACTATCGAATCTTCGTCAAGGAATCTACCAACCATCTGAAGTTTGATGAAATTCCAGGAAATCCAGACCAAAACTATCGATTCTCCGTCAAGGAATCGACCAATCATCTGAAGTTTGATGGAATTCAAAGAAAGCCCGACAGAAACTTTCGATACTTTGTCAAGGAATCGACCAATCATCAGAAGTTTGATGAAATTCCGAGAAAGCCAGACCAAAACTATCGATTCTTCGTCAAGGAATCGACCAATCATCAGAAGTTTGATGAAATTCCATGAAAGCCAGACCAAAACTATCGATTCTTCGTCAAGGAATCGACCAATCATCTGAAGTTTGATGAAATTCCAAGAAAGCCAGACCAAAACTATCGATTCTTCGTCAAGGAATCGACCAATCATCTGATGTTTGATGGAATTTCAAGAAAGCCAGACCAAAACTATCGATTCTTCGTCAAGGAATCGACCAATCATCTGAAGTTTGATGAAATTCAACGAAAGCCAGACCAAAACTATCGATTCTTCGTCAAGGAAACGACCAATCATCTGAGGTTTGATGAAACTCAAAGAAAGCCAGACCAAAACTATCGATTCTTCGTCAAGGAATTGACCAATCATCTGATGTTTGATGAAATTCCAAGAAAGCCAGACCAAAACTATCGATTCTTCCTCAAGGAATCAACCAATCATCTGCAGTTTGATGAAATTAAAAGAAAGACAGACCAAAACTATAAATTCTTCGTCAAGGAATCGACCAATCATCTGAAGTTTGATGAAATTACAGGAAAACCAGACCAAAAATATCGATCCTTCCTCAAGGAATCGACCAATCATCTGAAGTTTGTAGAAGGTCCAAGAAAGCCAGACCAAAACTATCGATTCATCGTCAAGGAATCGACCAATCATCTGAAGTTTGATGAAATTCAAAGAAAGCCAGACCAAAACTATCGATACTTCGTCAAGGAATCGAACAATCATCTGAAGTTTGATGAAATTCCAAGAAAGCCAGACCAAAACTATCGATTCTTCGTCAAGGAATCGACCAATCATCAGAAGTTTGATGAAATTAAAAGAAAGACAGACCAAAACTATAAATTCTTCGTCAAGGAATCGACCAATCATCTTAAGTTTGATGAAATTACAGGAAAGCCAGACTAAAACTATCGATTCTTCGTCAAGGAATCGACCAATCATCAGAAGTTTGATGAAATTCCGAGAAAGCCAGACCAAAACTATCGATTCTTCGTCAAGGAATCGACCAATCATCAGAAGTTTGATGAAATTCCATGAAAGCCAGACCAAAACTATCGATACTTTGTCAAGGATTCAACCAATCATCTGAAGTTTGATGAAATTCCAGGAAATCCAGACTAAAACTATCGATTCTTCGTCAAGGAATCGACCAATCATCTGAAGTTTGATGGAATTCAAAGAAAGCCCGACCAAACCTATCGATTCTTCCTCAAGGAATCAACCAATCATCTGAAGTTTGATGAAATTCCAAGAAAGCCAGACCAAAACTATCGATTCTTCGTCAAGGTATCGATCAATCATCAGAAGTTTGATAAAATTCCAAGAAAGCCAGACCAAAACTATCGATTCTTCGTCAAGGAATCGACCAATCATCTGAAGTTTGATGAAATTCAAAGAAAGCCAGACCAAAACTATCGATTCTTCGTCAAGGAATAGACCAATCATCAGAAGTTTGATGAAATTCCAAGAAAGTAAGACCAAAACTATCGATATTTCGTCAAGGAATCAACCAATCATCTGAATTTTGATGGAATTCAAAGAAAGCCAGACCAAACCTATCGATTCTTCCTCAAGGAATCAACCAATCATCTGAAGTTTGATGAAATTCCAAGAAAGCCAGACCAAAACTATCGATTCTTCGTCAAGGAATCGACCAATCATCTGAAGTTTGATGGAATTTCAAGAAAGCCAGACCAAAACTATCGATTCTTCGTCAAGGAATCGACCAATCATCTGAAGTTTGATGAAATTCCAAGATATCCAGACCAAAACTATCGATTCTTCCTCAAGGAATCAACCAATCATCTGCAGTTTGATGAAATTAAAAGAAAGACAGACCAAAACTATAAATTCTTCGTCAAGGAATCGACCAATCATCTGAAGTTTGATGAAATTACAGGAAAGCCAGACCAAAAATATCGATCCTTCCTCAAGGAATCGACCAATCATCTGAAGTTTGTAGAAGGTCCAAGAAAGCCAGACCAAAACTATCGATTCATCGTCAAGGAATCGACCAATCATCTGAAGTTTGATGAAATTCAAAGAAAGCCAGACCAAAACTATCGATACTTCGTCAAGGAATCGACCAATCATCTGAAGTTTGATGGAATTTCAAGAAAGCCAGACCAAAACTATCGATTCTTCGTCAAGGAATCGACCAATCATCTGAAGTTTGATGAAATTCCAAGAAAGCCAGACCAAAACTATCGATTCTTCCTCAAGGAATCAACCAATCATCTGCAGTTTGATGAAATTAAAAGAAAGACAGACCAAAACTATAAATTCTTCGTCAAGGAATCGACCAATCATCTGAAGTTTGATGAAATTACAGGAAAGCCAGACCAAAAATATCGATCCTTCCTCAAGGAATCGACCAATCATCTGAAGTTTGTAGAAGGTCCAAGAAAGCCAGACCAAAACTATCGATTCATCGTTAAGGAATCGACCAATCATCTGAAGTTTGATGAAATTCAAAGAAAGCCAGACCAAAACTATCGATACTTCGTCAAGGAATCGAACAATCATCTGAAGTTTGATGAAATTCCAAGAAAGCCAGACCAAAACTATCGATTCTTCGTCAAGGAATCGACCAATCATCAGAATTTTGATGAAATTCCAAGAAAGCCAGACCAAAACTATCGATTCTTTATTATAGTTGTTTATTGTTCTACGTATATCAATTACAGTCAATTTAAAAATTTTGTGAACAATGGCATAAAGTGACAAGCAGTAACTGCATAATCGCCCGAAACAAAATATTGATCCGTCGATGTCACGTGCCGTTAAATTAATATTGTTACGATCACTAACACTTTAAAAATTGCACCACAAGAACTGCTCACACAACGAGGGGAATTTCGGTGCGTCGCAGTCCTTTAAACTCGGTGGCAGGTCGTTCCAGGGCTTACACACCCTGTAAGAAAAGGCGCTTCGGCCGAAAGCGGTTCTTGCTGGGGGCGGCTGGAGGCGGGGATGCGCCATGCTGTCGCCTCGCAGTGCGCGCCCTTGGATGATTCTCGCTCTCGCGTCAAAGTCTGTCTGGCCGCTCTGGCACCTTTGGAAGAAGACGAGGTCTGTGTGCCGCAGGTACATGTTGAAAGGCATCACGTTTTGCAGCCTTGGTTCCGGCAGGATTTTGCCGTACGCAAAGTGCATCGCCCTGTTTTGCACTCTGCTCAATTTGTTGATGTTTTCCTGCGTCGTCGGGTGCCAGGCGGGGAGGCCAAAGGTCATCACTGGCCTCACCATAGTCAAGTACGCAATTCTTTTTACGCGCGGCGTGCACCCACGTAGATTTCGCGCCGCGAAACTGATCCGCTGCGCTGCTTTCGCTCGCACGATGTCCGAGTGTACGCTCCAGCGGAGGTCGCGCGCAATGTACACGCCGAGTAGCCGATGGGATTCCACATACTGGAGGGGCGCGTCACCGAGAGTGTATTCGAAATGCAGGGGAAGCCGCGCTCGCGTAATATCCATGACTTTGCACTTTCTTGAATTCATCTCCATGCCATTATTTGCACACCAAATGTCAATGTTATTTAAATCATCCTGAAACTCGTCCGCATCTTCTTGGCTTGCTATCTTCTTGTAGATGGTCGCGTCGTCGGCGTATTGCACCAGGGTGCAGCTTCGCATGGCGTCGGGCAGGTCTGCGACAAAGACGTTGAAAAGCAACGGACCAAGAACGCTGCCCTGGATGACGCCCGAGGTGACTTCCGTTGGCCCGGAGCGCGCACCGCGGTACTGCACACACTGCGTTCGGCCTGTTAAGAAATTTTCGAGCCAGTTTAGCAACCGCCCTTGGATGCGATAATGCTGAAGCTTCGAAGTCAGCCGCACGTGGTTTACTTTGTCAAAGGCTTTGCTCCAGTCTAAGAAAGCAGCGTGGATGTGATCGCCACTTTTCTCGTCGAGGGTCGCCGTCCAGTCCTCGATCGTGCCTGTGAGCAAAGTGTTGCAGCTGCGCTTCGCTCTAAAGCCGTGCTGGCAATTTGGAATAATTTTTTCCTCGTCCAAAAACTTGACCATTTCGTTGCGAACAAATCTCTCGAGTGTCTTTCCCACTAACGAAGTAATGCTTATCGGGCGATAGTTCTCCATGTCATCTTTTGAGCCGTCTTTTGGGATCGGGGTAACTGCAGCAGTTTTCCAGTCAATGGGAAGGATAGCTTGCTCGAGAGACTTATTGAAGATGTAACTTAGGCTAACGCTGAGTGATGCCGCACAGTTACGCAATATTGCGGCCGGCACTTGGTCTGGGCCCGGCGCCGCATTTGCTTTTGTCTGCTGCAAGAGATTGTGTATTACAGCCGGTGTGCAGTTTGTATCGCATAGTTTCTTGGCTGTGGAATTCGAGTCGTGTGCCGCCCGCCTCAGGAATGGAAAAATATTTCTGGCGTTGGAGAAATTTGTCTTGAACACATCACTAAATTTGCCTGCCACCTCTTGAGGGTCGGTGATAGTTCGACCATTGCACTCGAAGCTCGCACCGTCGAGGGGGATTTTTGTTTTTGAGTGAATGTAGCGCCAGAAATCTTTGCTGCCGTCGCGCCCTTTACCTAGTTTCCACAGCCAACTATCCCTTGCTGCTCTCAGCGCTGCTTGCGCTGCTCGCCTCGCCGCAAGGAAAACCTGCCTCGTATTGTCACTTTTATTATTTAACCACTGCCTAAACATATGTTCGCGAATTCGAATCAGCATCTTAATTTGTTTATTCATCCACGGTTGAAGACATTTCTTGGTTCTGCCTCCGACCCGCTTTTTTGGAATGTGTTCCCCGGCACACTCAAAAACGATCCTTTTCCAGTTTTCCCAGCTCTCTGTAACGTCATTAAAAGCTAAGACGACCTGCAGGCGCTGCAGGAGGGCGTCGTTCATCGCTGTCCAGTTTGCTTTGCGAAAGTCGTAGACCTCGCGGGGTGCAGAGAGGGGGCGAATAGTCGCGAGTGAAAGGGTTGATTTTACTGCTTCGTGATCACTGACGCCGGGGACAACCTCGGTGGACGCAACTATTGGTGGAACGTCGGAAAGGAAAAGGTCAAGAGTCGTAGACGTTGTGGCAGTCGTTCTTGTGGGGGATTTAACTAGCTGGGACAACCCCATGCTGGCAAAAGCATCGACGAAATTTACGGCGACGGCGGTTCGAGCAAGAGGCGGCGTTGATTCCCAGTTGACGTCCAAGTTAAAATCACCCATTAAAAAACTGCCATCAAAATTGTTTTTTACAGCTGCTGCAAGGTCAAGGGAGTGCATCAGGTCGTTGTTGTAGGCATCGTCAGCATTCGGGCGTCGATATCCCGACCCCACAAGCAGCTTTAAATCATTGACTCTTATTTGGGCCCACACCACCTCCGCGCGCCCCTCGAGATGTTCGAGCCTTTTTGGCTGCAGAAAAGGGCGAATCGCAAGCAAAACGCCTCCCGCAGGGCGCCGACCCCCCAAGCGGTCCTTGCGCAGTACAACGAACTCGCGTGGCAGCACCTCATGGTTGTGGACGTCGGGGGTGAGCCATGACTCGTTTACCGCGCAAAGATCGGGGGAATGAGTGTCGAGCAGGGCGAGAATATCGGCGGCTTTATTGCGGTCTTTCAGGCTGCGAGCATTGAAGGTCAGAAACGAGATGGCGTTCTTGTCGGCTCGGCGCGGCAAAATTTGAACTCGAGGGGGATTTGGGGGTGGCGGAGGGAGGCTCCAATATGAGTCATTTAGATCAGGCAGTGTGCAGCTCCAACATATAAAGTTATTTTTTTTGCGATAGGAATTCAGCTCTTTGTCGCTCAACTTGGCGTGCTTGGCGAGACATGTCCGATGGAATTTGTTCTGGCAGCTACCGCAAGAAATTTTTACCGCATTTCTTCGGCCGACTCTGTTGCAGTAAATGCATTGCACCTGCAGAGGGCCAGGCAGGACATTTATGTCACCGCAGAGGAGGGCGAAAATCGTGAGACTTCTGCCTACGGCTGCCACTGCTGAGCGAATGCTGCACTTATCACGCGTTGTGAGAAAGCGGCAAATGTTCAAAATGTGGCAGTGGTTATTCCTTCCGTGTACCAGGGTAACACTCACCCAACTGGACAACCTTACACCCTGGGTAACTCCGATGGAGGCGAAGTGGATAGTGTAGGGGTTGGCGATTGTCCTCGGGTCCTGCAGTCGTTGTTGGCGCCGCAGGAAGTCGTGTTTTGGTAGACGAAAAAGCGCCGCGCAGATCAGGGTGAGTAGCAGCAGGCCTCGTCTTCTCATACTGGAATTTGGCACGTTTTTCGAGTTCAGGGGTGACCAAGGGTTAAGTCGCCCCAGAAGGGTTTGGGGGTGCAACTCATGTACCCCCTGGGCCCGCGTCGTCTGGGTAGCTTTAACAGACTCGATGGAATCGTAGAAAATCTGCGGGACTCTGAAAAGTGCGTGCGTATCTTACCAGTATGATGCTCAGCTTTTTGTAGCTAATTGCTAGCTTTTTGCTCAGCTAATATGTATTTGCTTTTAAATAAAATGTAAAGTATGAATGTACATTGTAATATTATAAAATGCTTTTAAATAAAATGTAATATGTAAATGTTCAATGTAACCTTTTAAAATGCTTTTAAATGAAATGTTATGTGTAAATACTTAATGTTACCTAATAAAATGAAATGTTATATGTGAATATTAAATGTAATGTTATAATATGTACTTGCTTTTTAATAAAATGTAATATGTAAAATGTATGTTAAATGAAATGTTATATGTAAATACTAAATGTAATGTTATAATATGTACATGCTTTAAAATAAAACGTATTATGTAAAATTACAATGTAACATTATAAAATGCTTTAAAACGAAATGTTATGTGTAAATACCTAATGTTAAATTATAAAATGTAATGTTATATGTTAATACTAAATGTGATATTAAAATATGAATCTGCTTTTTAAACAAAATGTAATATGTAAATACTAAATATAACATTTTAATGTGTTTGCTTTTAAATAAAATGTAATATGTAAATGTTCAATGAAACCTTTTAAAATGCTTTTTAATGAAATGTTATATGTAAATACTAAATGTTATATTTTAATATGTGTTTGCTTTTAAATAAAATGTTTTAAGTAAATGTACAATGTAATCTTTAAAAATGCTTTTAAATGAAATGTTATGTGTAATCACTTAATGTTACCTAATAAAATGAAATGTTATATGTGAATATTAAATGTAATGTTATAATATGTACTTGCTTCAAAATAAAATGTAATATGTAAATGTATAATGTAACATTATAAAATGCTTTTAAATGAAATGTTATGTGTAAATACCTCATGTTACATCATAAAATGAAATGTTATATGTGAATACTAAATGTAATATTCTAATATGTATTTGCTTTTAAATAAAATGTAAAGTATATAAAATGTAATATTATAAAATGCTTTTAAATGAAATGTAATATGTAAATGTTCAATGTAACCTTTTAAAATGCTTTAAAATGAAATGTTATGTGTAAATACCTTATGAAACATTATAAAATAAAATGTAATATGAGAATACTAAATATGATTTTATTTATTGAATCTGCTTTTGAAACAAAATGTAAAAAGAAAATACAAAATGTAATATTTTAATATGTAATTGTTATTAAATAAAATGTAAAGTATAAATGGACAATGTAATAATATAATATGCTTTTTAATGAAATGTTACATGTAAATGTTCAATGTAACCTTTTAAAATGCTTTTAAATGAAATGTTATGTGTAAATACTTAATGTTACCTAATAAAATGAAATGTTATATGTGAATATTAAATGTAATGTTATAATATGTACTTGCTTTTTAATAAAATGTAATATGTAAATGTAAAATGTAACATTATAAAATGCTTTTAAATGAAATGTTATGTGTAAATACCTCATGTTACATCATAAAATGAAATGTTTTATGTGAATACTAAATGTAATATTCTAATATGTATTTGCTTTTAAATAAAATGTAAAGTATGAATGTACATTGTAATATTATAAAATGCTTTTAAATGAAATGTAATATGTAAATGTTCAATGTAAACTTTTAAAATACTTTTAAATGAAATGTTATGTGAAAATACCTTATGTTACATTATAAAATAAAATGTTATATGAGAATACTAAATATGATTTAATTTATTGAATCTGCTTTTGGAACAAAATGTAAAAAGTAAATACAAAATGTAATATTTTAATATGTAATTGTTATTAAATAAAATGTAAAGTATAAATGTACAGTGTAATAATATAATATGCTTTTAAGTGAAATGTTATATGTAAATACTAAATATAATATTCTAATATGTATTTGCTATTAAATAAAATGTAAAAATAAACGTACAATGTAACATTTTGAAATGCTTTTAAATGGAATGTTATATTTAAATACTAAATGTAATGTGTTCATATGTACTTGCTTTTAAATAAAACGTTATATGTAAAATTACAATGTAACATTATAAAATGCTTTAAAATGAAATGTTATATGTAAATACTAAATGTAATGTTATAATATGTACATGCTTTAAAATAAAACGTATTATGTAAAATTACAATGTAACATTATAAAATGCTTTAAAACGAAATGTTATGTGCAAATACCTAATGTTAAATTATAAAATAAAATGTTATATGTTAATACTAAATGTGATATTAAAATATGAATCTGCTTTCAAAATTTAATATGTAAATACTAAATGTAACATTTTAATGTGTTTGCTTTTAAATAAAATGTAATATGTAAATGTTCAATGAAACCTTTTAAAATGCTTTTTAATGAAATGTTATATGTAAATACTAAATGTTATATTTTAATATGTGTTTGCTTTAAAATAAAATGTTTTAAGTAGATGTACAATGTAACCTTTAAAAATGCTTTTAAATGAAATGTTATGTGTAATCACTTAATGTTACCTAATAAAATGAAATGTTATATGTGAATATTAAATGTAATGTTATAATATGTACTTGCTTCATAATAAAATGTAATATGTAAATGTATTATGTAACATTATAAAATGCTTTTAAATGAAATGTTATGTGTAAATACCTCATGTTACATCATAAAATGAAATGTTATATGTGAATACTAAATGTAATATTCTAATATGTATTTGCTTTAAAATAAAATGTAAAGTATATAAAATGTTATATTATAAAATGCTTTTAAATGAAATTTAATATGTAAATGTTCAATGTAACCTTTTAAAATGCTTTAAAATGAAATGTTATGTGTAAATACCTTATGAAACATTATAAAATAAAATGTAATATGAGAATACTAAATATGATTTTATTTATTGAATCTGCTTTTGAAACAAAATGTAAAAAGAAAATACAAAATGTAATATTTTAATATGTAATTGTTATTAAATAAAATGTAAAGTATAAATGTACAATGTAATAATATAATATGCTTTTTAATGAAATGTTACATGTAAATGTTCAATGTAACCTTTTAAAATGCTTTTAAATGAAATGTTATGTGTAAATACTTAATGTTACCTAATAAAATGAAATGTTATATGTGAATATTAAATGTAATGTTATAATATGTACTTGCTTTTTAATAAAATGTAATATGTAAATGTAAAATGTAACATTATAAAATGCTTTTAAATGAAATGTTATGTGTAAATACCTCATGTTACATCATAAAATGAAATGTTTTATGTGAATACTAAATGTAATATTCTAATATGTATTTGCTTTTAAATAAAATGTAAAGTATGAATGTACATTGTAATATTATAAAATGCTTTTAAATGAAATGTAATATGTAAATGTTCAATGTAACCTTTTAAAATACTTTTAAATGAAATGTTATGTGAAAATACCTTATGTTACATTATAAAATAAAATGTTATATGAGAATACTAAATATGATTTAATTTATTGAATCTGCTTTTGGAACAAAATGTAAAAAGTAAATACAAAATGTAATATTTTAATATGTAATTGTTATTAAATAAAATGTAAAGTATAAATGTACAGTGTAATAATATAATATGCTTTTAAGTGAAATGTTATATGTAAATACTAAATGTAATATTCTAATATGTATTTGCTATTAAATAAAATGTTATAATAAATGTTCAATGTAACATTTAAAAATGCTTTTAATTAAAATGTTATATGTAAATAATCAATGTAACCTTTACAAATGCTTCTAAATGAAGTGTTATGTGTAAATACTTTAAGTTACCTAATAAAATGAAATGTTATATGTAAAAAATAAATATAATATTCTAATATGTATTTGCTATTAAATAAAATGTAAAAATAAACGTACAATGTAACATTTTGAAATGCTTTTAAATGGAATGTTATATTTAAATACTAAATGTAATGTGTTCATATCTACTTGCTTTTAAATAAAACGTTATATGTAAAATTACAATGTAACATTATAAAATGCTTTAAAATGAAATGTTATATGTAAATACTAAATGTAATGTTATAATATGTACATGCTTTAAAATAAAACGTATTATGTAAAATTACAATGTAACATTATAAAATGCTTTCAAACGAAATGTTATGTGCAAATACCTAATGTTAAATTATAAAATGTAATGTTATATGTTAATACTAAATGTGATATTAAAATATGAATCTGCTTTCAAAATTTAATATGTAAATACTTAATGTAACATTTTAATGTGTTTGCTTTTAAATAAAATGTAATATGTAAATGTTCAATGAAACCTTTTAAAATGCTTTTTAATGAAATGTTATATGTAAATACTAAATGTTATATTTTAATATGTGTTTGCTTTAAAATAAAATGTTTTAAGTAGATGTACAATGTAACCTTTAAAAATGCTTTTAAATGAAATGTTATGTGTAATCACTTAATGTAACCTAATAAAATGAAATGTTATATGTGAATATTAAATGTAATGTTATAATATGTACTTGCTTCATAATAAAATGTAATATGTAAATGTATTATGTAACATTATAAAATGCTTTTAAATGAAATGTTATGTGTAAATACCTCATGTTACATCATAAAATGAAATGTTATATGTGAATACTAAATGTAATATTCTAATATGTATTTGCTTTTAAATAAAATGTAAAGTATATAAAATGTTATATTATAAAATGCTTTTAAATGAAATGTAATATGTAAATGTTCAATGTAACCTTTTAAAATGCTTTAAAATGAAATGTTATGTGTAAATACCTTATGAAACATTATAAAATAAAATGTAATATGAGAATACTAAATATGATTTTATTTATTGAATCTGCTTTTGAAACAAAATGTAAAAAGAAAATACAAAATGTAATATTTTAATATGTAATTGTTATTAAATAAAATGTAAAGTATAAATGTAAAGTGTAATAATATAATATGCTTTTTAATGAAATGTTACATGTAAATGTTCAATGTAACCTTTTAAAATGCTTTTAAATGAAATGTTATGTGTAAATACTTAATGTTACCTAATAAAATGAAATGTTATATGTGAATATTAAATGTAATGTTATAATATGTACTTGCTTTTTAATAAAATGTAATATGTAAATGTAAAATGTAACATTATAAAATGCTTTTAAATTAAATGTTATGTGTAAATACCTCTTGTTACATCATAAAATGAAATGTTTTATGTGAATACTAAATGTAATATTCTAATATGTATTTGCTTTTAAATAAAATGTAAAGTATGAATGTACATTGTAATATTATAAAATGCTTTTAAATGAAATGTAATATGTAAATGTTCAATGTAACCTTTTAAAATACTTTTAAATGAAATGTTATGTGAAAATACCTTATGTTACATTATAAAATAAAATGTTATATGAGAATACTAAATATGATTTTATTTATTGAATCTGCTTTTGAAACAAAATGTAAAAAGTAAATACAAAATGTAATATTTTAATATGTAATTGTGATTAAATAAAATGTAAAGTATAAATGTACAGTGTAATAATATAATATGCTTTTAAGTGAAATGTTATATGTAAATACTAAATGTAATATTCTAATATGTATTTGCTATTAAATAAAATGTTATAATAAATGTTCAATGTAACATTTAAAAATGCTTTTAAATGTAATGTTATATGTTAATACTAAATGTGATATTAAAATATGAATCTGCTTTTTAAACAAAATGTAATATGTAAATACTAAATGTAACATTTTAATGTGTTTGCTTTTAAATAAAATGTAATATGTAAATGTTCAATGTAACCTTTTAAAATGCTTTTTAATGAAATGTTATATGTAAATACTAAATGTTATATTTTAATATGTGTTTGCTTTAAAATAAAATGTTTTAAGTAGATGTACAATGTAACCTTTAAAAATGCTTTTAAATGAAATGTTATGTGTAAATATATAATGTTACCTAATAAAATGAAATGTTATATGTGAATATTAAATGTAATGTTATAATATGTACTTGCTTCATAATAAAATGTAATATGTAAATGTATTATGTAACATTAAAAATTCCTTTAAAATGAAATGTTATGTGTAAATACCTCATGTTACATCATAAAATGAAATGTTATATGTGAATACTAAATGTAATATTCTAATATGTATTTGCTTTTAAATAAAATGTAAAGTATATAAAATGTTATATTATAAAATGCTTTTAAATGAAATGTAATATGTAAATGTTCAATGTAACCTTTTAAAATGCTTTAAAATGAAATGTTATGTGTAAATACCTTATGAAACATTATAAAATAAAATGTAATATGAGAATACTAAATATGATTTTATTTATTGAATCTGCTATTGAAACAAAATGTAAAAAGAAAATACAAAATGTAATATTTTAATATGTAATTGTTATTAAATAAAATGTAAAGTATAAATGTACAGTGTAATAATATAATATGCTTTTTAATGAAATGTTACATGTAAATGTTCAATGTAACCTTTTAAAATGCTTTTAAATGAAATGTTATGTGTAAATACTTAATGTTACCTAATAAAATGAAATGTTATATGTGAATATTAAATGTAATGTTATAATATGTACTTGCTTTTTAATAAAATGTAATATGTAAATGTAAAATGTAACATTATAAAATGCTTTTAAATGAAATGTTATGTGTAAATACCTCATGTTACATCATAAAATGAAATGTTTTATGTGAATACTAAATGTAATATTCTAATATGTATTTGCTTTTAAATAAAATGTAAAGTATGAATGTACATTGTAATATTATAAAATGCTTTTAAATGAAATGTAATATGTAAATGTTCAATGTAACCTTTTAAAATACTTTTAAATGAAATGTTATGTGAAAATACCTTATGTTACAATATAAAATAAAATGTTATATGAGAATACTAAATATGATTTTATTTATTGAATCTGCTTTTGAAACAAAATGTAAGAAGTAAATACAAAATGTAATATTTTAATATGTAATTGTTATTAAATAAAATGTAAAGTATAAATGTACAGTGTAATAATATAATATGCTTTTAAGTGAAATGTTATATGTAAATACTAAATGTAATATTCAATCAAGGTTTTATTAAACACATTTCGTGTACAACAATCGTATCATTATTATCACTTATTTTTAGAAATATAATTAGCAGTCTTAGCTACTTGTGTCAAACTAGATTGGTTCATATCACAGTTAAAAAGGTGGTACAGCTCCATACTTTTTCCACAAAGTTCACAAACACATGTTGGCTTCGCTACGCTGTGGTACTCTTTGGTTTGGCATAGTACAAAATGAAAACCGTGACAAGCGTGTCTCGTGATTACATGTCTGTTAGCGTAGCATGCTGTCTTCCAGGTCTGGTTGACCATAGCGGGCGTGTCGTAAAATTCCGGCTCTATCTGAGAGAATTTAAACAATTGATTTTGAATAAATTTACTAGAAGTTGGAGTCTCAGGCAGTGAAAATCTGGACATTAAGTCCTTGACAAAAAAGTCAGTGTCAGCCAGTTTGTAGGTCAATCTGGATTTCATAAACTTAGAGAGGCCCAATGCTTTTTTCAGATATCTCGACTTAACGGATTCTAATTTTATTAGATCGTGCAGCGTAAGATACGGCCACATTACTTGAATGCCGTAGCTGGCGATAGGCGCCACGGCCAGGTCAAAGAGCTTAAGGGCCGTATTGACAGACGATTTTGAGAGGGAGGTCAGCTTAGCCGTGGCAAATATGGCGGCTCTAGCTTTCTTGGACATATGAGTAGAAAAGGAACGACCGGAGGACTGAAAGGTGACTCCCAAATAGGTAAACTCAGGGACAAATTCAACTGCCTCATCATTTACCACGAAGGAATCAGTCTTCCTAAGCCTCCCGCGTCCCTTATTTCTGAATTTAACAATTTTGCACTTGTCAAAGTTTAACTGTAGACTCCTCTCCTGTAAGTATTCGATTAGTATCAAAGTGAATTGCCTGAGATCCTCTAAATTATCAGAAAGTAAGGCCATATCGTCAGCAAAAAGTATTAGTTTAACATTTGGCACCTTATCCAAAATAAAATTAATGTCAGCAATTGCGAAGATAAATAGAAAGGGCGAAATACTGCCACCCTGGCGCACACCATTTGACTGAACAATTGACTCAGACTTAGAAACTCCATCTTGGACAACCAGATAATTTGAGTCTAACATTTCACCCAGAAGGCTAAGCTCACTGAGAGAAAATTGACGGGTCCTCACTAACTTATCAAAGATGAAGCCTCTGTCGACAGAGTCGAAGGCTTTCTTGATGTCCAGAAAAAGGGTGTACAATGGCTTATTATTCGTATAAACTACAGAATTTATTTCGTCCATGAGGAGCTGTACGGCATGCAAAGTAGACCTCCCTCTCACAAAGCCAAACTGATTCGACGGGATGGACCCAATGAGCCGAGAATAAAGCCGATTGTTCAAAATACGGTCCAGTAAATTGTACAACGAGCAGCAGACACTTATACCCCTATAGCTATTCACATCAGAAACGCTACCCTTCCCCTTGTACAGCAATTTTAAATTGGACGTTTTCCAAGCATTAGGAAACGAGCCCAATTCAAAACAATTATTGAGGAAAGCAGTCATCTCGTCAGGAATAGCCAGCCACAAGTGCCTAACCGCCGCATTGCGCAACTCATCCGGACCGGGGGCTTTTTTGTTCTTCATAGCTCTGAGCGCCAACTCGACTTCAGCCTGCATGAATGGAATATGTGCAACTTCGCTTTCGTAATGCATCAGTCTGGATTTTAAGTTTAAGCTGTCATTCTGCCCAAGTCCTCCCACGCTGAAAAGCCCGCCCAAGAACTGCGTCCAACTGTCCATGCTAATGTCATTGGACACCGAACTCTGGCAGCTGCCCCTCAACCTGAGAATCCTGTAGCAGCGGCTTTCCGCCTCGTTAATAATTTTTTCATCGAGGTGCTCTTGATAGCTGGTCTTTTTTATTTTGCAAAGCTTACGATAGGCGGCTTTCTCAGCTGACAGAGAATTTAGCGTACTAATTTGTTTTTCTAAGGGCAAGGAGCAGAATTGGCTAGAGTCGGCCAACTTTCTCAGGGTTAGGAGCGTCTGTTTGAGAGTGAAGCACTCTGTATCATGCCACGGCTGGCCTCTCTTTTTAAAAACAGTCTCACGAGTTTCTGTAGCATCCTCAACAAGTCTCAGTAAACTGCAATAAAATTCATTGACATCCTGATTATACAAAAGCTCATGCAGGAAGGGTCTGGCTTCTTTAACACTTGAAGCTAACTGTTCTGGATTCAAATTGCGTTTGATTCGATTTACTTCTGTGAGACTGTTGTTTGCAACATGTGGCACTTCCATCTGCACGCATACCAGACTGTGCTTTCTTAGAAAACTATCTATAACTCTAAATGATTTATTTTTGATTTTACATCCACAAAGTATAAGATCCACGACGCTAGAGCCATTTTTTGCGGTATAAGTGCTTTGCAAAGGGAGAGAGTTCATTAATTGAAGATTATTCAACGAAATAAAATCTAAGATTATTTCTCCCTTTCCTTTCTTCTTGTCTAAGCGGCAGTTGTAATCCCCTGCGAAGATTACACTCTCAAGATTTAAAATGTGCAAAAGGGACTCATTAAGCTCGTCCCAGACTTCGTCTGGGGACATGAGTGGATTGAAATAGGATGCTACAATGCTCAAATCAGGAAAATTTAAGATGAGAGAATTATCTAAGATTATGTAGCTATTAAGGTTACCCAGACTCGGCCGGAAAAATACGGACACGCCGCGCATAGGTCTCCCAGAGCGCTGTTTCGAACCAAATTTTACAATAGAAATTCGGGATTGCAAATTCTTTTAACAGAAAGGTCTCAGTCAAGATTATAATATCAAATTTTCGAAGAAAATTTACGTCGAGAAGGGGGAACACATTTTTAAGTCCCTCGATGTTCCAAAGAAGCAGAGAAAGGTTTACACTTAGCTGGTTCTCGTGCTGCCCTTGGTGTCCCTGTTTTTTCCCGTCAGCGGCGCCTTGCCGGCAGCAGGCATCTCAGCTGGCTGGATGGCTTTCCTTTTTGGTCTGAGCACTCTTTTCAGCTGGGCTGGACTGTTGCTGATTCTGGGTGCGGCACTCTTCATGCTATTGGAAGTTCCCAAAGCGTCATCTTTTATCCGAAAGAGAGCCCCTTCGGCAACAAGTGCCTCAGGGGCAGGAGAGTTATTAACATCACCTGAGGGGTAGGTTGTTGGGGTGGGGCCGGACGCACAGGAAGATAGAGCCCCTGTCACAACACAGGCCTTCGGATGGCGTCCGGCGGAACCACCCGTTGAGGTCGTGACAGTAATTTTAGCAGCTTTTAAATCAGGGTTGGCACTGCTACGCCAGGGGGCGGAGGGGGAGGGCTGCTCCACGTCAGACTCTGGGCCCGAACCGTCCTCAAAGAACAACTGGCATCTCCTCTTACAGTCATTGTAGAGGCGCTCGCTGGCCGGGACTCTGCAGCTGCGGCCACGTGTCGAGATGGGTCTGTCGGGCGTAAGAGTCTTATCAGCGCAGGCAGGTGAATCACCAGCCAACGAAACATTGGCAGGTGAAAAGCTAAGAACAGGCTCACCTGAGTTACTGGCCGCCAGGGTGGGACTGGACACAGAGGGGGAGGTGGTGGCCCCCGATGTCGCAGTGATGCCCTCCCCGTGTCCAGCTGATCCACCCTCCACAGCGGCTTCAGGAGCTCGAGCGGTCTTACGGGCGCCGCTAGGCCAACTTCGCTTCGGGGCCACCGTTCTCTGCTTACGCTGCTGTCTCTCTGCGGGCTGCGTGAACACGAGGACATCAATGTCCTTTCCAGCAAAGGCCTCCTCAAGCACGCCGCGCACCCAAGGCCAGGGGAGACGGTCAAGACCAGCGCCTATACGGGGGATCGAGAGTGTCGACACCTTCGCCTTGGCACACCGCCGCGCCAGCTCGAAGACAGCTGCACGGAAGTCGTCTGGCAGGGGTCTGCAGTGGGCTGAACGAGGTTTCGTTACCAGGTGGAAGATGAGTCGGTCCTCTTTGTCGCATACAACCTGAGCGACCTCGCCCGGGCGCAGGCCAAGGGACTGCAAGTACCCTTGGAAGCCAAATCTCCTCTTGAAGGTAACTGCCAGCCCAGCCCCCATCAGGAAGTCGGCTCCGACGCAGTGTGCCATGGCTGACTGCGGGGGGGCGTCGGTGAAAAGGTCGCCAGCGATTGTGAAGATTTGAGCCGGAGCTAACGTCATCCTCGAATCTGGTGCAGTTTTGTCAGGTTGGCAGCGGGACGAATAAGTTTTGTTTTCATCAGCCAGCATGTCTCTTCTGGGGCTCTGTCTGGTCACCGCAGTCGTCATCTGGCCACTAACAGAATTTTTAATAAATTGCATGTCGTTGAGAACCTTGTCCATCTTAAGATGCAGTCGCTCGAGCTCTCGATCACGCCTCTGGCAGCAGCACGCTGGCCCGGCCTCCGGGCATAGGCGGCTCGCACTTGAGTAAACACCGGCCCACATTTTAGCCTAAGGGGGGTTTAAACCACTCAAAGGTCACTAGGAACACGGAAGCCGCAAGGGCAGGTATCGCAGCCGGTGTTGTCAGCCAGAAAACAGCAGAAAAAACCAAAAATCCAGGAGAGTGATTATGGCTTTGTTTTGTTCAGCAGGCAGGTTAACCAACGTCTCAAAATGTAATATTCTAATATGTATTTGCTATTAAATAAAATGTTATAATAAATGTTCAATGTAACATTTAAAAATGCTTTTAATTAAAATGTTATATGTAAATAATCAATGTAACCTTTAAAAATGCTTCTAAATGAAGTGTTATGTGTAAATACTTTAAGTTACCTAATAAAATGAAATGTTATATGTAAAAAATAAATATAATATTCTAATATGTATTTGCTATTAAATAAAATGTAAAAATAAACGTACAATGTAACATTTTAAAATGCTTTTAAATGGAATGTTATATTTAAATACTAAATGTTATGTGTTCATATGTACTTGCTTTTAAATAAAACGTTATATGTAAAATTACAATGTAACATTATAAAATGCTTTAAAATGAAATGTTATATGTAAATACTAAATGTAATGTTATAATATGTACATGCTTTAAAATAAAA
Source organism: Cloeon dipterum (assembly GCF_949628265.1). Taxonomy (NCBI): domain Eukaryota; kingdom Metazoa; phylum Arthropoda; class Insecta; order Ephemeroptera; family Baetidae; genus Cloeon; species Cloeon dipterum. The sequence continues at coordinate 164,815 of NW_027052680.1, read as the reverse complement.
CGTATTATGTAAAATTACAATGTAACATTATAAAATGCTTTAAAACGAAATGTTATGTGTAAATACCTAATGTTAAATTATAAAATGTAATGTTATATGTTAATACTAAATGTGATATTAAAATATGAATCTGCTTTTTAAACAAAATGTAATATGTAAATACTAAATGTAATATTTTAATGTGTTTGCTTTTAAATAAAATGTAATATGTAAAAGTTCAATGTAACCTTTTAAAATGCTTTTTAATGAAATGTTATATGTAAATACTAAATGTTATATTTTAATATGTGTTTGCTTTAAAATAAAATGTTTTAAGTAAATGTACAATGTAACCTTTAAAAATGCTTTTAAATGAAATGTTATGTGTAAATACTTAATGTTACCTAATAAAATGAAATGTTATATGTGAATATTAAATGTAATGTTATAATATGTACTTGCTTCATAATAAAATGTAATATGTAAATGTATTATGTAACATTATAAAATGCTTTTAAATGAAATGTTATGTGTAAATACTAAATGTAATATTCTAATATGTATTTGCTTTTAAATAAAATGTAAAGTATATAAAATGTTATATTATAAAATGCTTTTAAATGAAATGTAATATGTAAATGTTCAATGTAACCTTTTAAAATGCTTTAAAATGAAATGTTATGTGTAAATACCTGATGAAACATTATAAAATAAAATGTAATATGAGAATACTAAATATGATTTTATTTATTGAATCTGCTTTTGAAACAAAATGTAAAAAGAAAATACAAAATGTAATATTTTAATATGTAATTGTTATTAAATAAAATGTCCTACATCCTTGGAGATCGACGGAAGGACAGTTTCATCGCCAGAGGAAATTGCAGAAAAATTCTCAGAGGTGTTTCAGTTAAATTTCTCGCAAGAGCAAGCATTTCCATACCTCCGGCGCACAGCGCAGCAGGCAACCGGCACGACACAGCAGCTTTGCGGGTTGCATCTCGCTCCTGCACACGTGCAATTCCTGCTGCAGCGCACCAAGACGGCGGCGCCGGGTTGCGATGGAATAACTGCACCTCTGTTGAAGAACTGCGCGGCGGCCCTCAGCAGCAGTTTGTGCCACATCTTCCGGCGGTCCCTCAGCACGGGAGAAATACCAACGGACTGGAAGACAGCAGCCGTGACGCCGATACATAAAGACGGGCCGAAAGAAGACGTGCGAAATTATCGGCCGATCAGCATCACGTCGCTTGTCGGAAAGGTGCTTGAGAGGATCGTGCGTGACCAGTTGACAGACTTTTTGGAGTCGAAAAACGTTTTCCCGGCGAACCAGCATGGTTTTAGGGCGCGACGTAGCTGCACGACGCTTCTGACGGGATTGATTGACACGTGGACAGCGATCTTGGACGAGAAGAGCGGCTCGCACGTGCACGCCATCATGCTGGACCTAAGCAAGGCCTTCGACAGGGTGCCCCATGGTCGTCTAATTTCCAAGTTGCAACATTACGGCGTCGGCGGAGAGGTGCTGCGCTGGTTGGAAAATTTTTTAACCGGCCGTACTCAGTACGTCAAGTTTGGCGGCGCTTGCTCGGCACCGACAGGAGTTCTTTCGGGCGTCGTGCAGGGCTCGGTCATCGGGCCACTGCTCTTCAATGTGTTTATTGCCGACTTGCCCAAGGACATCAGCTCCGGCTTTGAGCAGTACGCAGACGACACGACCCTGTGGAGGGAGGTTTCGACCCCCGAGGACGCCGACGCCATGCAAGAAGACCTCAACCGAGTGTACGTTTGGTGTGAGAATAATGGGATGCAGCTTAATCAGCGGAAGAGCTATGCGATGGATTTAACACGAGCACGAGCGCCGCTTTACTTTGAGTACGCGGTCGACGGCCAGCCTTTACAGTACGTCGACAAGCAACGGCTGCTCGGCGTGCAAATCAGCAGCGATCTACGGTGGGACGTGCAAACGGACGCCGCTCGCGCCAAGGCTGCTCGTGTGCTCGGCTTTGCGGCCCGCAACCTGCGCGGCTGCACCCAGAGAGTCAAGAGGGTTGCCTACCTGTCCCTAGTGAAGCCCATCTTGACCTACGGACTTCCTGCGTGGCATCCGACCACGCAGGCAAACACGATAAAAATGGAAAGAGTGCAGAAAAGGGCACTGCGCTTTATCCATGGCCGACGACCGCCGCCGCCGCAAGAGGCAAACATCATGCCCATCAACATGCACTTAGACTACACCGACCTAATTTTCTTCAAAAGGTGCGAGGGAGGTGCCATTGATTTCAACAACCGTGCGCGCATCACCGTGAGGCGGCAGCTGCGAGGTGACGCGAACAACCGGCACCAGCGTCTGCAGCCGCCACCAGCACGCAGTGTTTTCGGCCAGCGTGCTTTTTCCTTCAGAGTGGTACAGCCGTGGAACGATCTACCACCAGAGCTCAAGGACTGCCCCGTGGCTGAATTTCCCTCCCTCTTCAAAAAGTACTTGTGGCAAGTGCAGAGTGATAGTGATCAGTGATAAAATTTTAATTTGCGGCTCAGTGCGGCGTGATATTACTCTGTAAAGGATCGTTTTAGCTTTATTTTGCTAGTACTGTTTGCCATTTCTTGCTTTTAATATTTCTATTCAATGTATTTATTGTATTGACTACTGCAAGAATAAACAAGAATATATAATGTAAAGTATAAATGTACAGTGTAATAATATAATATGCTTTTTAATGAAATGTTACATGTAAATGTTCAATGTAACCTTTTAAAATGCTTTTAAATGAAATGTTATGTGTAAATACTTAATGTTACCTAATAAAATGAAATGTTATATGTGAATATCAAATGTAATGTTATAATATGTACTTGCTTTTTAATAAAATGTAATATGTAAATGTAAAATGTAACATTATAAAATGCTTTTAAATTAAATGTTATGTGTAAATACCTCTTGTTACATCATAAAATGAAATGTTTTATGTGAATACTAAATGTAATATTCTAATATGTATTTGCTTTTAAATAAAATGTAAAGTATGAATGTACATTGTAATATTATAAAATGCTTTTAAATGAAATGTAATATGTAAATGTTCAATGTAACCTTTTAAAATACTTTTAAATGAAATGTTATGTGAAAATACCTTATGTTACATTATAAAATAAAATGTTATATGAGAATACTAAATATGATTTTATTTATTGAATCTGCTTTTGAAACAAAATGTAAAAAGTAAATACAAAATGTAATATTTTAATATGTAATTGTGATTAAATAAAATGTAAAGTATAAATGTACAGTGTAATAATATAATATGCTTTTAAGTGAAATGTTATATGTAAATACTAAATGTAATATTCTAATATGTATTTGCTATTAAATAAAATGTTATAATAAATGTTCAATGTAACATTTAAAAATGCTTTTAATAAAAATGTTATATGTAAATAATCAATGTAACCTTTAAAAATGCTTCTAAATGAAGTGTTATGTGTAAATACTTTAAGTTACCTAATAAAATGAAATGTTATATGTAAAAAATATAATATTCTAATATGTATTAGCTATTAAATAAAATGTAAAAATAAACGTACAATGTAACATTTTAAAATGCTTTTAAATGGAATGTTATATTTAAATACTAAATGTAATGTGTACATATGTACTTGCTTTTAAATAAAACGTTATATGTAAAATTACAATGTAACATTATAAAATGCTTTAAAATGAAATGTTATATGTAAATACTAAATGTAATGTTATAATATGTACATGCTTTAAAATAAAACGTATTATGTAAAATTACAATGTAACATTATAAAATGCTTTAAAACGAATTGTTGTGTGTAAATACCTCATGTTACATCATAAAATGAAATGTTATATGTGAATACTAAATGTAATATTCTAATATGTATTTGCTTTTAAATAAAATGTAAAGTATGAATGTACATTGTAATATTATAAAATGCTTTTAAATGAAATGTAATATGTAAATGTTCAATGTAACCTTTTAAAATGCTTTTAAATGAAATGTTATGTGTAAATACTTAATGTTACCTAATAAAATGAAATGTTATATGTGAATATTAAATGTAATGTTATAATATGTACTTGCTTTTTAATAAAATGTAATTTGTAAAATGTATGTTAAATGAAATGTTATATGTAAATACTAAATGTAATGTTATAATATGTACATGCTTTAAAATAAAACGTATTATGTAACATTACAATGTAACATTATAAAATGCTTTAAAACGAAATGTTATGTGTAAATACCTAATGTTAAATTATAAAATGTAATGTTATATTTTAATACTAAATGTGATATTAAAATATGAATCTGCTTTTTAAACAAAATGTAATATGTAAATACTAAATGTAACATTTTAATGTGTTTGCTTTTAAATAAAATGTAATATGTAAATGTTCAATGAAACCTTTTAAAATGCTTTTTAATGAAATGTTATATGTAAATACTAAATGTTATATTTTAATATGTGTTTGCTTTTAAATAAAATGTTTTAAGTAAATGTACAATGTAATCTTTAAAAATGCTTTTAAATGAAATGTTATGTGTAATCACTTAATGTTACCTAATAAAATGAAATGTTATATGTGAATATTAAATGTAATGTTATAATATGTACTTGCTTCAAAATAAAATGTAATATGTAAATGTATAATGTAACATTATAAAATGCTTTTAAATGAAATGTTATGTGTAAATACCTCATGTTACATCATAAAATGAAATGTTATATGTGAATACTAAATGTAATATTCTAATATGTATTTGCTTTTAAATAAAATGTAAAGTATATAAAATGTAATATTATAAAATGCTTTTAAATGAAATGTAATATGTAAATGTTCAATGTAACCTTTTAAAATGCTTTAAAATGAAATGTTATGTGTAAATACCTTATGAAACATTATAAAATAAAATGTAATATGAGAATACTAAATATGATTTTATTTATTGAATCTGCTTTTGAAACAAAATGTAAAAAGAAAATACAAAATGTAATATTTTAATATGTAATTGTTATTAAATAAAATGTAAAGTATAAATGTACAATGTAATAATATAATATGCTTTTTAATGAAATGTTACATGTAAATGTTCAATGTAACCTTTTAAAATGCTTTTAAATGAAATGTTATGTGTAAATACTTAATGTTACCTAATAAAATGAAATGTTATATGTGAATATTAAATGTAATGTTATAATACGTACTTGCTTTTTAATAAAATGTAATATGTAAATGTAAAATGTAACATTATAAAATGCTTTTAAATGAAATGTTATGTGTAAATACCTCATGTTACATCATAAAATGAAATGTTTTATGTGAATACTAAATGTAATATTCTAATATGTATTTGCTTTTAAATAAAATGTAAAGTATGAATGTACATTGTAATATTATAAAATGCTTTTAAATGAAATGTAATATGTAAATGTTCAATGTAAACTTTTAAAATACTTTTAAATGAAATGTTATGTGAAAATACCTTATGTTACATTATAAAATAAAATGTTATATGAGAATACTAAATATGATTTAATTTATTGAATCTGCTTTTGGAACAAAATGTAAAAAGTAAATACAAAATGTAATATTTTAATATGTAATTGTTATTAAATAAAATGTAAAGTATAAATGTACAGTGTAATAATATAATATGCTTTTAAGTGAAATGTTATATGTAAATACTAAATGTAATATTCTAATATGTATTTGCTATTAAATAAAATGTTATAATAAATGTTCAATGTAACATTTAAAAATGCTTTTAATTAAAATGTTATATGTAAATAATCAATGTAACCTTTACAAATGCTTCTAAATGAAGTGTTATGTGTAAATACTTTAAGTTACCTAATAAAATGAAATGTTATATGTAAAAAATAAATATAATATTCTAATATGTATTTGCTATTAAATAAAATGTAAAAATAAACGTACAATGTAACATTTTGAAATGCTTTTAAATGGAATGTTATATTTAAATACTAAATGTAATGTGTTCATATGTACTTGCTTTTAAATAAAACGTTATATGTAAAATTACAATGTAACATTATAAAATGCTTTAAAATGAAATGTTATATGTAAATACTAAATGTAATGTTATAATATGTACATGCTTTAAAATAAAACGTATTATGTAAAATTACAATGTCACATTATAAAATGCTTTAAAACGAAATGTTATGTGCAAATACCTAATGTTAAATTATAAAATGTAATGTTATATGTTAATACTAAATGTGATATTAAAATATGAATCTGCTTTCAAAATTTAATATGTAAATACTAAATGTAACATTTTAATGTGTTTGCTTTTAAATAAAATGTAATATGTAAATGTTCAATGAAATCTTTTAAAATGCTTTTTAATGAAATGTTATATGTAAATACTAAATGTTATATTTTAATATGTGTTTGCTTTAAAATAAAATGTTTTAAGTAGATGTACAATGTAACATTATAAAATGCTTTAAAATGAAATGTTATATGTAAATACTAAATGTAATATTATAATATGTACATGCTTTAAAATAAAACGTATTATGTAAAATTACAATGTAACATTATAAAATGCTTTAAAACGAAATGTTATGTGTAAATACCTAATGTTAAATTATAAAATGTAATGTTATAGGTTAATACTAAATGTGATATTAAAATATGAATCTGCTTTTTAAACAAAATGTAATATGTAAATACTAAATGTAATATTTTAATGTGTTTGCTTTTAAATAAAATGTAATATGTAAATGTTCAATGTAACCTTTTAAAATGCTTTTTAATGAAATGTTATATGTAAATACTAAATGTTATATTTTAATATGTGTTTGCTTTAAAATAAAATGTTTGAAGTAAATGTACAATGTAACCTTTAAAAATGCTTTTAAATGAAATGTTATGTGTAAATACTTAATGTTACCTAATAAAATGAAATGTTATATGTGAATATTAAATGTAATGTTATAATATGTACTTGCTTCATAATAAAATGTAATATGTAAATGTATTATGTAACATTATAAAATGCTTTTAAATGAAATGTTATGTGTAAATACCTCATGTTACATCATAAAATGAAATGTTATATGTGAATACTAAATGTAATATTCTAATATGTATTTGCTTTAAAATAAAATGTAAAGTATATAAAATGTTATATTATAAAATGCTTTTAAATGAAATGTAATATGTAAATGTTCAATGTAACCTTTTAAAATGCTTTAAAATGAAATGTTATGTGTAAATACCTTATGAAACATTATAAAATAAAATGTAATATGAGAATACTAAATATGATTTTATTTATTGAATCTGCTTTTGAAACAAAATGTAAAAAGAAAATACAAAATGTAATATTTTAATATGTAATTGTTATTAAATAAAATGTAAAGTATAAATGTACAGTGTAATAATATAATATTCTTTTTAATGAAATGTTACATGTAAATGTTCAATGTAACCTTTTAAAATGCTTTTAAATGAAATGTTATGTGTAAATACTTAATGTTACCTAATGAAATGAAATGTTATATGTGAATATTAAATGTAATGTTATAATATGTACTTGCTTTTTAATAAAATGTAATATGTAAATGTAAAATGTAACATTATAAAATGCTTTTAAATGAAATGTTATGTGTAAATACCTCATGTTACATCATAAAATGAAATGTTTTATGTGAATACTAAATGTAATATTCTAATATGTATTTGCTTTTAAATAAAATGTAAAGTATGAATGTACATTGTAATATTATAAAATGCTTTTAAATGAAATGTAATATGTAAATGTTCAATGTAAACTTTTAAAATACTTTTAAATGAAATGTTATGTGAAAATACCTTATGTTACATTATAAAATAAAATGTTATATGAGAATACTAAATATGATTTAATTTATTCAATCTGCTTTTGGAACAAAATGTAAAAAGTAAATACAAAATGTAATATTTTAATATGTAATTGTTATTAAATAAAATGTAAAGTATAAATGTACAGTGTAATAATATAATATGCTTTTAAGTGAAATGTTATATGTAAATACTAAATGTAATATTCTAATATGTATTTGCTATTAAATAAAATGTTATAATAAATGTTCAATGTAACATTTAAAATTGCTTTTAATTAAAATGTTATATGTAAATAATCATAGTAACCTTTTAAAATGCTTTTAAATTAAGTGTTATGTGTAAATACTTTAAGTTACCTAATAAAATGAAATGTTATATGTAAAAAAAAAAATTTAATGTAATATTCTAATATGTATTTGCTATAAAATAAAATGTAAAAATAAACTTACAATGTTACATTTTAAAATGCTTTTAAATGAAATGTTATATTTAAATACTAAATGTAGTGTGTTCATATGTACTTGCTTTTAAATAAAACGTTATATGTAAAATTACAATGTAACATTATAAAATGCTTTAAAATGAAATGTTATATGTAAATACTAAATGTAATGTTACAATATGTACATGCTTTAAAATAAAACATATTATGTAAAATTACAATGTAACATTATAAAATGCTTTAAAACGAAATGTTATGTGTAAATACCTAATGTTAAATTATAAAATGTAATGTTATATGTTAATACTAAATGTGATATTAAAATATGAATCTGCTTTTTAAACAAAATGTAATATGTAAAAACTAAATGTAACATTTTAATGTGTTTGCTTTTAAATAAAATGTAATATGTAAATGTTCAATGAAACCTTTTAAAATGCTTTTTAATGAAATGTTATATGTAAATACTAAATGTTATATTTTAATATGTGTTTGCTTTAAAAAAAAATGTTTTAAGTAGATGTACAATGTAACCTTTAAAAATGCTTTTAAATGAAATGTTATGTGTAATCACTTAATGTTACCTATTAAAATGAAATGTTATATGTGAATATTAAATGTAATGTTATAATATGTACTTGCTTCATAATAAAATGTAATATGTAAATGTATAATGTAACATTATAAAATGCTTTTAAATAAAATGTAAAGTATGAATGTACATTGTAATATTATAATATGCTTTTAAATGAAATGTAATACGTAAATGTTCAATGTAACCTTTTAAAATACTTTTAAATGAAATGTTATGTGAAAATACTTTATGTTACCTAATAAAATGAAATGTTATATGTGATTATTAAATGTAATGTTATAATATGTACTTGCTTTTTAATAAAATGTAATATGTAAATGTAAAATGTAACATTATAAAATGCTTTTAAATGAAATGTTATATGTACATACCTTATGTTACATTATAAAATGAAATGTTTTAAGTGAATACTAAATGTAATATTCTAATATGTATTTGCTTTTAAATAAAATGTAAAGTATGAATGTACATCGTAATATTATAATATGCTTTTAAGTGAAATGTTATATGTAAATACTAAATGTAATATTCTAATATGTATTTGCTATTAAATAAAATGTTATAATAAATGTACAATGTAACATTTAAAAATGCTTTTAATTAAAATGTTATATGTAAATAATCAATGTAACCTTTTAAAATGCTTTTAAATGAAGTGTTATGAGTAAATACTTTATGTTACTTAATAAAATGAAATGTTATATGTAAATACTAAATGTAATATTATCAAATGTATTCACTTTTAAATAGAAAGTAATATTGAAATGTACAATATAACATTATAAAATGCTTTTTAATGAAATGTTATATGTAAATACCTCATGTAACATTATAAAATAAAATGTTATATGAGAATACTAAATATGATTTTATTTATTGAATCTGCTTTTGAAACAAAATGTAAAAAGAAAATACAAAATGTAATATTTTAATATGTAATTGTTATTAAATAAAATGTAAAGTATAAATGTACAGTGTAATAATATCATATGCTTTTTAATGAAATGTTACATGTAAATGTTCAATGTAACCTTTTAAAATGCTTTTAAATGAAATGTTATGTGTAAATACTTAATGTTATCTAATAAAATGAAATGTTATATGTGAATATTAAATGTAATGTTATAATATGTACTTGCTTTTTAATAAAATGTAATATGTTAATGTAAAATGTAACATTATAAAATGCTTTTAAATGAAATGTTATGTGTAAATACCTCATGTTACATCATAAAATGAAATGTTTTATGTGAATACTAAATGTTATATTCTAATATGTATTTGCTTTTAAATAAAATGTAAAGTATGAATGTACATTGTAATATTATAAAATGCTTTTAAATGAAATGTAATATGTAAATGTTCAATGTAACCTTTTAAAATACTTTTAAATAAAATGTTATGTGAAAATACCTTATGTTACATTATAAAATAAAATGTTATATGAGAATACTAAATATGATTTTATTTATTGAATCTGCTTTTGAAACAAAATGTAAAAAGTAAATACAAAATGTAATATTTTAATATGTAATTGTTATTAAATAAAATGTAAAGTATAAATGTACAGTGTTATAATATTATATGCTTTTAAGTAAAATGTTATATGTAAATACTAAATGTAATATTCTAATATGTATTTGCTATTAAATAAAATGTTATAATAAATGTTCAATGTAACATTTAAAAATGCTTTTAATTAAAATGTTATATGTAAATAATCAATGTAACCTTTAAAAATGCTTCTAAATGAAGTGTTATGTGTAAATACTTTAAGTTACCAAATAAAATGAAATGTTATATGTAAAAAATATAATATTCTAATATGTATTTGCTATTAAATAAAATGTAAAAATAAACGTACAATGTAACATTTTAAAATGCTTTTAAATGGAATGTTATATTTAAATACTAAATGTAATGTGTACATATGTACTTGCTTTTAAATAAAACGTTATATGTAAAATTACAATGTAACATTATAAAATGCTTCAAAATGAAATGTTATATGTAAATACTAAATGTAATGTTATAATATGTACATGCTTTAAAATAAAACGTATTATGTAAAATTACAATGTAACATTATAAAATGCTTTAAAACGAAATGTTGTGTGTAAATACCTAATGTTAAATTATAAAATGTAATGTTATATGTTAATACTAAATGTGATATTAAAATATGATTCTGCTTTTTAAACAAAATGTAATATGTAAATACTAAATGTAACATTTTAATGTGTTTGCTTTTAAATAAAATGTAATATGTAAATGTTCAATGTAACCTTTTAAAATGCTTTTTAATGAAATGTTATATGTAAATACTAAATGTTATATTTTAATATGTGTTTGCTTTAAAATAAAATGTTTTAAGTAGATGTACAATGTAACCTTTAAAAATGCTTTTAAATGAAATGTTATGTGTAATCACTTAATGTTACCTAATAAAATGAAATGTTATATGTGAATATTAAATGTAATGTTGTAATATGAACTTGCTTCATAATAAAATGTAATATGTAAATGTATAATGTAACATTATAAAATACTTTTAAATAAAATGTAAAGTATGAATGTACATTGTAATATTATAAAATGCTTTTAAATGAAATGTAATACGTAAATGTTCAATGTAACCTTTTAAAATACTTTTAAATGAAATGTTATGTGAAAATACTTTATGTTACCTAATAAAATGAAATGTTATATGTGATTATTAAATGTAATGTTATAATATTTACTTGCTTTTTAATAAAATGTAATATGTAAATGTAAAATGTAACATTATAAAATGCTTTTAAATGAAATGTTATATGTAAATACCTTATGTTACATTATAAAATGAAATGTTTTAAGTGAATACTAAATGTAATATTCTAATATGTATTTGCTTTTAAATAAAATGTAAAGTATGAATGTACATTGTAATATTATAATATGCTTTTAAGTGAAATGTTATATGTAAATACTAAATGTAATATTCTAATATGTATTTGCTATTAAATAAAATGTTATAATAAATGTACAATGTAACATTTAAAAATGCTTTTAATTAAAATGTTATATGTAAATAATCAATGTAACCTTTTAAAATGCTTTTAAATGAAGTGTTATGAGTAAATACTTTATGTTACCTAATAAAATGAAATGTTATATGTAAATACTAAATGTAATATTATCAAATGTATTCACTTTTAAATAGAAAGTAATATTGAAATGTACAATATAACATTATAAAATGCTTTTTAATGAAATGTTATATGTAAATACCTCATGTAACATTATAAAATAAAATGTTATATGAGAATACTAAATATGATTTTATTTATTGAATCTGCTTTTGAAACAAAATGTAAAAAGTAAATAGAAAATGTAATATTTTAATATGTAATTGTTATTAAAAAAAATTTAAAGTATAAATGTACAGTGTAATAATATAATATGCTTTTAAGTGAAATGTTATATGTAAATACTAAATGTAATATTCTAATATGTATTTGCTATTAAATAAAATGTTATAATAAATGTTCAATGTAACATTTAAAATTGCTTTTAATTAAAATGTTATATGTAAATAATCAATGTAACCTTTTAAAATGCTTTTAAATGAAGTGTTATGTGTAAATACTTTAAGTTACCTAATAAAATGAAATGTTATATGTAAAAAATAAATGTAATATTCTAATATGTATTTGCTATAAAATAAAATGTAAAAATAAACTTACAATGTTACATTTTAAAATGCTTTTAAATGAAATGTTATATTTAAATACTAAATGTAGTGTGTTCATATGTACTTGCTTTTAAATAAAACGTTATATGTAAAATTACAATGTAACATTATAAAATGCTTTAAAATGAAATGTTATATGTAAATACTAAATGTAATGTTATAATATGTACATGCTTTAAAATAAAACGTATTATGTAACATTACAATGTAACATTATAAAATGCTTTAAAACGAAATGTTATGTGTAAATACCTAATGTTAAATTATAAAATGTAATGTTATATTTTAATACTAAATGTGATATTAAAATATGAATCTGCTTTTTAAACAAAATGTAATATGTAAATACTAAATGTAACATTTTAATGTGTTTGCTTTTAAATAAAATGTAATATGTAAATGTTCAATGAAACCTTTTAAAATGCTTTTTAATGAAATGTTATATGTAAATACTAAATGTTATATTTTAATATGTGTTTGCTTTTAAATAAAATGTTTTAAGTAAATGTACAATGTAATCTTTAAAAATGCTTTTAAATGAAATGTTATGTGTAATCACTTAATGTTACCTAATAAAATGAAATGTTATATGTGAATATTAAATGTAATGTTATAATATGTACTTGCTTCAAAATAAAATGTAATATGTAAATGTATAATGTAACATTATAAAATGCTTTTAAATGAAATGTTATGTGTAAATACCTCATGTTACATCATAAAATGAAATGTTATATGTGAATACTAAATGTAATATTCTAATATGTATTTGCTTTTAAATAAAATGTAAAGTATATAAAATGTAATATTATAAAATGCTTTTAAATGAAATGTAATATGTAAATGTTCAATGTAACCTTTTAAAATACTTTTAAATAAAATGTTATGTGAAAATACCTTATGTTACATTATAAAATAAAATGTAATATGAGAATACTAAATATGATTTTATTTATTGAATCTGCTTTTGAAACAAAATGTAAAAAGAAAATACAAAATGTAATATTTTAATATGTAATTGTTATTAAATAAAATGTAAAGTATAAATGTACAGTGTAATAATATAATATGCTTTTAAATGAAATGTAATATGTAAATGTTCAATGTAACCTTTTAAAATGCTTTTAAATGAAATGTTATGTGTAAATACCTCATGTTACATCATAAAATGAAATGTTTTATGTGAATACTAAATGTAATATTCTAATATGTATTTGCTTTTAAATAAAATGTAAAGTATGAATGTACATTGTAATATTATAAAATGCTTTTAAATGAAATGTAATATGTAAATGTTCAATGTAACCTTTTAAAATACTTTTAAATGAAATGTTATGTGAAAATACCTTATGTTACATTATAAAATAAAATGTTATATGAGAATACTAAATATGATTTAATTTATTGAATCTGCTTTTGGAACAAAATGTAAAAAGTAAATACAAAATGTAATATTTTAATATGTAATTGTTATTAAATAAAATGTAAAGTATAAATGTACAGTGTAATAATATAATATGCTTTTAAGTGAAATGTTATATGTAAATACTAAATGTAATATTCTAATATGTATTTGCTATTAAATAAAATGTTATAATAAATGTTCAATGTAACATTTAAAAATGCTTTTAAATGGAATGTTATATTTAAATACTAAATGTTATGTGTTCATATGTACTTGCTTTTAAATAAAACGTTATATGTAAAATCACAATGTAACATTATAAAATGCTTTAAAATGAAATGTTATATGTAAATACTAAATGTAATGTTATAATATGTACATGCTTTAAAATAAAACGTATTATGTAAAATTACAATGTAACATTATAAAATGCTTTAAAACGAAATGTTATGTGTAAATACCTAATGTTAAATTATAAAATGTAATGTTATAGGTTAATACTAAATGTGATATTAAAATATGAATCTGCTTTTTAAACAAAATGTAATATGTAAATACTAAATGTAATATTTTAATGTGTTTGCTTTTAAATAAAATGTAATATGTAAATGTTCAATGTAACCTTTTAAAATGCTTTTTAATGAAATGTTATATGTAAATACTAAATGTTATATTTTAATATGTGTTTGCTTTAAAATAAAATGTTTGAAGTAAATGTACAATGTAACCTTTAAAAATGCTTTTAAATGAAATGTTATGTGTAAATACTTAATGTTAACTAATAAAATGAAATGTTATATGTGAATATTAAATGTAATGTTATAATATGTACTTGCTTCATAATAAAATGTAATATGTAAATGTATAATGTAACATTATAAAATGCTTTTAAATGAAATGTTATGTGTAAATACCTCATGTTACATCATAAAATGAAATGTTTTATGTGAATACTAAATGTAATATTCTAATATGTATTTGCTTTTAAATAAAATGTAAAGTATGAATGTACATTGTAATATTATAAAATGCTTTTAAATGAAATGTAATATGTAAATGTTCAATGTAACCTTTTAAAATACTTTTAAATGAAATGTTATGTGAAAATACCTTATGTTACATTATAAAATAAAATGTTATATGAGAATACTAAATATGATTTTATTTATTGAATCTGCTTTTGAAACAAAATGTAAAAAGTAAATACAAAATGTAATATTTTAATATGTAATTGTGATTAAATAAAATGTAAAGTATAAATGTACAGTGTAATAATATAATATGCTTTTAAGTGAAATGTTATATGTAAATACTAAATGTAATATTCTAATATGTATTTGCTATTAAATAAAATGTTATAATAAATGTTCAATGTAACATTTAAAAATGCTTTTAATAAAAATGTTATATGTAAATAATCAATGTAACCTTTAAAAATGCTTCTAAATGAAGTGTTATGTGTAAATACTTTAAGTTACCTAATAAAATGAAATGTTATATGTAAAAAATATAATATTCTAATATGTATTAGCTATTAAATAAAATGTAAAAATAAACGTACAATGTAACATTTTAAAATGCTTTTAAATGGAATGTTATATTTAAATACTAAATGTAATGTGTACATATGTACTTGCTTTTAAATAAAACGTTATATGTAAAATTACAATGTAACATTATAAAATGCTTTAAAATGAAATGTTATATGTAAATACTAAATGTAATGTTATAATATGTACATGCTTTAAAATAAAACGTATTATGTAAAATTACAATGTAACATTATAAAATGCTTTAAAACGAATTGTTGTGTGTAAATACCTCATGTTACATCATAAAATGAAATGTTATATGTGAATACTGCCCATTGCGATCTGCCCATTGACTTTAAGTGCGCTGCTGTCACGCCTATTCCGAAGGACGGTGACAGAACAAAATTCATGAACTGGCGGCCAATAAGTGTCACCTCGCTGGTTGGTAAGGTGTTGGAAAAGCTCGTGAGGAACAAGATGGCGATGTTCTTTGAAACCAATAAAACTCTGCCAGACTCGCAGCACGGCTTTAGGAACGCGCGCTCCTGCACAACGATGCTGATGCGTACACTAGAGGACTGGTCAGCAGCGTTGGATAACCAGAGCGGGGCGCACGTGAATGTCCTCTTTTTGGACTGGGCGAAGGCTTTCGACAAGGTTCCCCATCAGCGACTGCTAACCAAATTGCAGCACTACGGCATTGACGGCGCCGCACTTAAATGGATAAAGAACTTTTTAGTAGGTCGTAGCCAATTCGTGCGGTTTAATGGAGCGTGCAGCGAGTCCTGTGAAGTACCTTCAGGCGTTATTCAGGGCAGCGTCCTAGGGCCGCTTCTGTTCAACGTCTTTGTAGCCGACCTGCCCTCTGTTGTGCAGACAAACCTCGTCCAGTATGCCGATGACTGCACGCTTTACAACCAAATTCATTGCGAAGATGACGTCAACGCCCTGCAGGAGGACCTCGCGCGCATTGACATATGGTGCACCAACAACGGTATGAAACTCAACGCCAAGAAGTGCGTCGTCATGGACGTGACGCGCGCACGCCAACCTTGCACGCCACAATATACCGTTGGTGGTGCGGCGCTTGAGTATGTCGCCACTCAGCGGCTGCTCGGCGTCAACATATCAAGGAACCTGCGCTGGAACCATCACGTTGACGTCCAGCGTAAAAACGCGGCCCGAACCCTCGGGTTTGCTGCCCGAAACCTGCACTGCTGCACGAATAGGGTAAAAAGAATGGCCTACCTTACACTAGTCAAGCCAAAATTGTTCTACGGCAACCCAGCGTGGCACCCCTCGACAAAAACAAACATCGAGAAAATGTGCAGAGTGCAAAATAGAGCGCTGCACTTCATTTACGGACGTCACGTTCCGCCACCAGCCCAGCAAAAGCTCCTATCAGTGCCAGCCCAACTAGTCTACAATGATCTCATTTTCTTCAAGAAGTGCCTCGCGGGCGTGACCGACTACAACGCGATGTCACGCATCACCCTGGGGCGAGTCCACCGCGGAGATGACCCGCTGCACCCTCGACTACAGCAGCCGCCAGCCCGCACTGATCTCGGTAAAAATGTGTTCGACTATCGAGTGGTAAAATTTTGGAACGATCTTCCACCTGTGATGAAGACATGTAGTGTGGCGCAGTTTATTCCTCTCTGCAAGAAATACGTGATTTCGAGTTTTTAAAGTGTTAGTGATGTGTTTTTGATACTAGTCTGGGCCCACTCCGGCTCTGTCCTCCTGGACAGGGTTTTCGTAAGTTGTTTGCCAGGAGTGCTGCCTTTTCTCACATGCTTATTTATATTTTTATTGACTTGCTTTAACATGAATGTACTTGACAATTTGTGAGAATAAACAACAATAATAATAATAAATGTAATATTCTAATATGTATTTGCTTTTAAATAAAATGTAAAGTATGAATGTACATTGTAATATTATAAAATGCTTTTAAATGAAATGTAATATGTAAATGTTCAATGTAACCTTTTAAAATGCTTTTAAATGAAATGTTATGTGTAAATACTTAATGTTACCTAATAAAATGAAATGTTATATGTGAATATTAAATGTAATGTTATAATATGTACTTGCTTTTTAATAAAATGTAATATGTAAAATGTATGTTAAATGAAATGTTATATGTAAATACTAAATGTAATGTTATAATATGTACATGCTTTAAAATAAAACGTATTATGTAAAATTACAATGTAACATTATAAAATGCTTTAAAACGAAATGTTATGTGTAAATACCTAATGTTAAATTATAAAATGTAATGTTATATTTTAATACTAAATGTGATATTAAAATATGAATCTGCTTTTTAAACAAAATGTAATATGTAAATACTAAATGTAACATTTTAATGTGTTTGCTTTTAAATAAAATGTAATATGTAAATGTTCAATGAAACCTTTTAAAATGCTTTTTAATGAAATGTTATATGTAAATACTAAATGTTATATTTTAATATGTGTTTGCTTTTAAATAAAATGTTTTAAGTAAATGTACAATGTAATCTTTAAAAATGCTTTTAAATGAAATGTTATGTGTAATCACTTAATGTTACCTAATAAAATGAAATGTTATATGTGAATATTAAATGTAATGTTATAATATGTACTTGCTTTTAAATAAAATGTAATATGTAAATGTATAATGTAACATTATAAAATGCTTTTAAATGAAATGTTATGTGTAAATACCTCATGTTACATCATAAAATGAAATGTTATATGTGAATACTAAATGTAATATTCTAATATGTATTTGCTTTTAAATAAAATGTAAAGTATATAAAATGTAATATTATAAAATGCTTTTAAATGAAATGTAATATGTAAATGTTCAATGTAACCTTTTAAAATGCTTTAAAATGAAATGTTATGTGTAAATACCTTATGAAACATTATAAAATAAAATGTAATATGAAAATACTAAATATGATTTTATTTATTGAATCTGCTTTTGAAACAAAATGTAAAAAGAAAATACAAAATGTAATATTTTAATATGTAATTGTTATTAAATAAAATGTAAAGTATAAATGTACAATGTAATAATATAATATGCTTTTTAATGAAATGTTACATGTAAATGTTCAATGTAACCTTTTAAAATGCTTTTAAATGAAATGTTATGTGTAAATACTTAATGTTACCTAATAAAATGAAATGTTATATGTGAATATTAAATGTAATGTTATAATATGTACTTGCTTTTTAATAAAATGTAATATGTAAATGTAAAATGTAACATTATAAAATGCTTTTAAATGAAATGTTATGTGTAAATACCTCATGTTACATCATAAAATGAAATGTTTTATGTGAATACTAAATGTAATATTCTAATATGTATTTGCTTTTAAATAAAATGTAAAGTATGAATGTACATTGTAATATTATAAAATGCTTTTAAATGAAATGTAATATGTAAATGTTCAATGTAAACTTTTAAAATACTTTTAAATGAAATGTTATGTGAAAATACCTTATGTTACATTATAAAATAAAATGTTATATGAGAATACTAAATATGATTTAATTTATTGAATCTGCTTTTGGAACAAAATGTAAAAAGTAAATACAAAATGTAATATTTTAATATGTAATTGTTATTAAATAAAATGTAAAGTATAAATGTACAGTGTAATAATATAATATGCTTTTAAGTGAAATGTTATATGTAAATACTAAATGTAATATTCTAATATGTATTTGCTATTAAATAAAATGTTATAATAAATGTTCAATGTAACATTTAAAATTGCTTTTAATTAAAATGTAATATGTAAATAATCAATGTAACCTTTTAAAATGCTTTTAAATTAAGTGTTATGTGTAAATACTTTAAGTTACCTAATAAAATGAAATGTTATATGTAAAAAATAAATGTAATATTCTAATATGTATTTGCTATAAAATAAAATGTAAAAATAAACTTACAATGTTACATTTTAAAATGCTTTTAAATGAAATGTTATATTTAAATACTAAATGTAGTGTGTTCATATGTACTTGCTTTTAAATAAAACGTTATATGTAAAATTACAATGTAACATTATAAAATGCTTTAAAATGAAATGTTATATGTAAATACTAAATGTAATGTTACAATATGTACATGCTTTAAAATAAAACATATTATGTAAAATTACAATGTAACATTATAAAATGCTTTAAAACGAAATGTTATGTGTAAATACCTAATGTTAAATTATAAAATGTAATGTTATATGTTAATACTAAATGTGATATTAAAATATGAATCTGCTTTTTAAACAAAATGTAATATGTAAATACTAAATGTAACATTTTAATGTGTTTGCTTTTAAATAAAATGTAATATGTAAATGTTCAATGAAACCTTTTAAAATGCTTTTTAATGAAATGTTATATGTAAATACTAAATGTTATATTTTAATATGTGTTTGCTTTAAAATAAAATGTTTTAAGTAGATGTACAATGTAACCTTTAAAAATGCTTTTAAATGAAATGTTATGTGTAAATACTTAATGTTACCTAATAAAATGAAATGTTATATGTGAATATTAAATGTAATGTTATAATATGTACTTGCTTTTTAATAAAATGTAATATGTAAATGTAAAATGTAACATTATAAAATGCTTTTAAATGAAATGTTATATGTAAATACCTTATGTTACATTATAAAATGAAATGTTTTAAGTGAATACTAAATGTAATATTCTAATATGTATTTGCTTTTAAATAAAATGTAAAGTATGAATGTACATTGTAATATTATAATATGCTTTTAAGTGAAATGTTATATGTAAATTTTAAATGTAATATTCTAATATGTATTTGCTATTAAATAAAATGTTATAATAAATGTACAATGTAACATTTAAAAATGCTTTTAATTAAAATGTTATATGTAAATAATCAATGTAACCTTTTAAAATGCTTTTAAATGAAGTGTTATGAGTAAATACTTTATGTTACCTAATAAAATGAAATGTTATATGTAAATACTAAATGTAATATTATCAAATGTATTCACTTTTAAATAGAAAGTAATATTGAAATGTACAATATAACATTATAAAATGCTTTTTAATGAAATGTTATATGTAAATACCTCATGTAACATTATAAAATAAAATGTTATATGAGAATACTAAATATGATTTTATTTATTGAATCTGCTTTTGAAACAAAATGTAAAAAGTAAATAGAAAATGTAATATTTTAATATGTAATTGTTATTAAAAAAAATTTAAAGTATAAATGTACAGTGTAATTTTTTTTTTTTTTTTTTTTGCTCTTTTTATCCTTGTCCGTCCGAGGACCGGGAAGGGCGCGCACTGCACTAGCACGAATGCTGAAACCCGGGTCCCAATAACACCGCGAACGGATAACATGGGCGCACCAGGCCGCACAGGGACCCAGCCAACCGAAGGGCCACTTGCCTCTGCACCGAGGACTGCATTGAAACGCTAGACATTCGTCCCGTGAAGCCAAATCACGCATGCTGGAAAGGTGCAAACCAGCAAGTAGCGAGTCGGCGCCGGTGCGCCTCCCAGCCCGTCGAGCAATTTGAGCAATTCGAGTCACTAAACTAACCACTTTTTGCCATCTCTGACATTGGGTAGCCAGTATTAGATCTCCGAACTGCTCAAATACCTCACATTGCTTTGACACTCCTGAGAGTGCCTTAACAATGCGAGCCAACGGGCTGGTTGTTAATAATATAATATGCTTTTAAGTGAAATGTTATATGTAAATACTAAATGTAATATTCTAATATGTATTTGCTATTAAATAAAATGTTATAATAAATGTTCAATATAACATTTAAAATTGCTTTTAATTAAAATGTTATATGTAAATAATCAATGTAACCTTTTAAAATGCTTTTAAATGAAGTGTTATGTGTAAATACTTTAAGTTACCTAATAAAATGAAGTGTTATATGTAAAAAATAAATGTAATATTCTAATATGTATTTGCTATAAAATAAAATGTAAAAATAAACTTACAATGTTACATTTTAAAATGCTTTTAAATGAAATGTTATATTTAAATACTAAATGTAGTGTGTTCATATGTACTTGCTTTTAAATAAAACGTTATATGTAAAATTACAATGTAACATTATAAAATGCTTTAAAATGAAATGTTATATGTAAATACTAAATGTAATGTTACAATATGTACATGCTTTAAAATAAAACGTATTATGTAAAATTACAATGTAACATTATAAAATGCTTTAAAACGAAATGTTATGTGTAAATACCTAATGTTAAATTATAAAATGTAATGTTATATGTTAATACTAAATGTGATATTAAAATATGAATCTGCTTTTCAAACAAAATGTAATATGTAAATACTAAATGTAACATTTTAATGTGTTTGCTTTTAAATAAAATGTAATATGTAAATGTTCAATGAAACCTTTTAAAATGCTTTTTAATGAAATGTTATATGTAAATACTAAATGTTATATTTTAATATGTGTTTGCTTTTAAATAAAATGTTTTAAGTAGATGTACAATGTAATCTTTAAAAATGCTTTTAAATGAAATGTTATGTGTAATCACTTAATGATACCTAATAAAATGAAATGTTATATGTGAATATTAAATGTAATGTTATAATATGTACTTGCTTCATAATAAAATGTAATATGTAAATGTATAATGTAACATTATAAAATGCTTTTAAATGAAATGTTATGTGTAAATACCTCATGTTACATCATAAAATGAAATGTTATATGTTAAAATGCTTTTAAATGGAATGTTATATTTAAATACTAAATGTAATGTGTTCATATGTACTTGCTTTTAAATAAAACGTTATATGTAAAATTACAATGTAACATTATAAAATGCTTTAAAATGAAATGTTATATGTAAATACTAAATGTAATGTTATAATATGTACATGCTTTAAAATAAAACGTATTATGTAAAATTACAATGTAACATTATAAAATGCATTAAAACGAAATGTTGTGTGTAAATACCTAATGTTAAATTATAAAATGTAATGTTATATGTTAATACTAAATGTGATATTAAAATATGAATCTGCTTTTTAAACAAAATGTAATATGTAAATACTAAATGTAACATTTTAATGTGTTTGCTTTAAAATAAAATGTTTTAAGTAGATGTACAATGTAACCTTTAAAAATGCTTTTAAATGAAATGTTATGTGTAAATACTTAATGTTACCTAATAAAATGAAATGTTATATGTGAATATTAAATGTAATGTTATAATATGTACTTGCTTCATAATAAAATGTAATATGTAAATGTATAATGTAACATAGTAAAATGCTTTTAAATGAAATGTTATGTGTAAATACCTCATGTTACATCATAAAATGAAATGTTATATGTGAATACTAAATGTAATATTCTAATATGTATTTGCTTTTAAATAAAATGTAAAGTATATAAAATGTAATATTATAAAATGCTTTTAAATGAAATGTAATATGTAAATGTTCAATGTAACCTTTTAAAATACTTTTAAATAAAATGTTATGTGAAAATACCTTATGTTACATTATAAAATAAAATGTAATATGAGAATACTAAATATGATTTTATTTATTGAATCTGCTTTTGAAACAAAATGTAAAAAGAAAATACAAAATGTAATATTTTAATATGTAATTGTTATTAAATAAAATGTAAAGTATAAATGTACAGTGTAATAATATAATATGCTTTTTAATGAAATGTTACATGTAAATGTTCAATGTAACCTTTTAAAATGCTTTTAAATGAAATGTTATGTGTAAATACCTCATGTTACATCATAAAATGAAATGTTTTATGTGAATACTAAATGTAATATTCTAATATGTATTTGCTTTTAAATAAAATGTAGAGTATGAATGTACATTGTAATATTATAAAATGCTTTTAAATGAAATGTAATATGTAAATGTTCAATGTAACCTTTAAAAATACTTTTAAATGAAATGTTATGTGAAAATACCTTATGTTACATTATAAAATAAAATGTTATATGAGAATACTAAATATGATTTAATTTATTGAATCTGCTTTTGGAACAAAATGTAAAAAGTAAATACAAAATGTAATATTTTAATATGTAATTGTTATTAAATAAAATGTAAAGTATAAATGTACAGTGTAATAATATAATATGCTTTTAAGTGAAATGTTATATGTAAATACTAAATGTAATATTCTAATATGTATTTGCTATTAAATAAAATGTTATAATAAATGTTCAATGTAACATTTAAAAATGCTTTTAAATGGAATGTTATATTTAAATACTAAATGTTATGTGTTCATATGTACTTGCTTTTAAATAAAACGTTATATGTAAAATTACAATGTAACATTATAAAATGCTTTAAAATGAAATGTTATATGTAAATACTAAATGTAATGTTATAATATGTACATGCTTTAAAATAAAACGTATTATGTAAAATTACAATGTAACATTATAAAATGCTTTAAAACGAAATGTTATGTGCAAATACCTAATGTTAAATTATAAAATGTAATGTTATATGTTAATACTAAATGTGATATTAAAATATGAATCTGCTTTCAAAATTTAATATGTAAATACTTAATGTAACATTTTAATGTGTTTGCTTTTAAATAAAATGTAATATGTAAATGTTCAATGAAACCTTTTAAAATGCTTTTTAATGAAATGTTATATGTAAATACTAAATGTTATATTTTAATATGTGTTTGCTTTAAAATAAAATGTTTTAAGTAGATGTACAATGTAACCTTTAAAAATGCTTTTAAATGAAATGTTATGTGTAATCACTTAATGTTACCTAATAAAATGAAATGTTATATGTGAATATTAAATGTAATGTTATAATATGTACTTGCTTCATAATAAAATGTAATATGTAAATGTATTATGTAACATTATAAAATGCTTTTAAATGAAATGTTATGTGTAAATACCTCATGTTACATCATAAAATGAAATGTTATATGTGAATACTAAATGTAATATTCTAATATGTATTTGCTTTAAAATAAAATGTAAAGTATATAAAATGTTATATTATAAAATGCTTTTAAATGAAATGTAATATGTAAATGTTCAATGTTACCTTTTAAAATGCTTTAAAATGAAATGTTATGTGTAAATACCTTATGAAACATTATAAAATAAAATGTAATATGAGAATACTAAATATGATTTTATTTATTGAATCTGCTTTTGAAACAAAATGTAAAAAGAAAATACAAAATGTAATATTTTAATATGTAATTGTTATTAAATAAAATGTAAAGTATAAATTTACAGTGTAATAATATAATATGCTTTTTAATGAAATGTTACATGTAAATGTTCAATGTAACCTTTTAAAATGCTTTTAAATGAAATGTTATGTGTAAATACTTAATGTTACCTAATAAAATGAAATGTTATATGTGAATATTAAATGTAATGTTATAATATGTACTTGCTTTTTAATAAAATGTAATATGTAAATGTAAAATGTAACATTATAAAATGCTTTTAAATGAAATGTTATGTGTAAATACCTCATGTTACATCATAAAATGAAATGTTTTATGTGAATACTAAATGTAATATTCTAATATGTATTTGCTTTTAAATAAAATGTAAAGTATGAATGTACATTGTAATATTATAAAATGCTTTTAAATGAAATGTAATATGTAAATGTTCAATGTAACCTTTTAAAATACTTTTAAATGAAATGTTATGTGAAAATACCTTATGTTACATTATAAAATAAAATGTTATATGAGAATACTAAATATGATTTAATTTATTGAATCTGCTTTTGGAACAAAATGTAAAAAGTAAATACAAAATGTAATATTTTAATATGTAATTGTTATTAAATAAAATGTAAAGTATAAATGTACAGTGTAATAATATAATATGCTTTTAAGTGAAATGTTATATGTAAATACTAAATGTAATATTCTAATATGTATTTGCTATTAAATAAAATGTTATAATAAATGTTCAATGTAACATTTAAAAATGCTTTTAATTAAAATGTTATATGTAAATAATCAATGTAACCTTTACAAATGCTTCTAAATGAAGTGTTATGTGTAAATACTTTAAGTTACCTAATAAAATGAAATGTTATATGTAAAAAATAAATATAATATTCTAATATGTATTTGCTATTAAATAAAATGTAAAAATAAACGTACAATGTAACATTTTGAAATGCTTTTAAATGGAATGTTATATTTAAATACTAAATGTAATGTGTTCATATGTACTTGCTTTTAAATAAAACGTTATATGTAAAATTACAATGTAACATTATAAAATGCTTTAAAATGAAATGTTATATGTAAATACTAAATGTAATGTTATAATATTTACATGCTTTAAAATAAAACGTATTATGTAAAATTACAATGTAACATTATAAAATGCTTTCAAACGAAATGTTATGTGCAAATACCTAATGTTAAATTATTAAATGTAATGTTATATGTTAATACTAAATGTGATATTAAAATATGAATCTGCTTTCAAAATTTAATATGTAAATACTTAATGTAACATTTTAATGTGTTTGCTTTTAAATAAAATGTAATATGTAAATGTTCAATGAAACCTTTTAAAATGCTTTTTAATGAAATGTTATATGTAAATACTAAATGTTATATTTTAATATGTGTTTGCTTTAAAATAAAATGTTTTAAGTAGATGTACAATGTAACCTTTAAAAATGCTTTTAAATGAAATGTTATGTGTAATCACTTTATGTTACCTAATAAAATGAAATGTTATATGTGAATATTAAATGTAATGTTATAATATGAACTTGCTTCATAATAAAATGTAATATGTAAATGTATAATGTAACATTATAAAATACTTTTAAATAAAATGTAAAGTATGAATGTACATTGTAATATTATAAAATGCTTTTAAATGAAATGTAATACGTAAATGTTCAATGTAACCTTTTAAAATACTTTTAAATGAAATGTTATGTGAAAATACTTTATGTTACCTAATAAAATGAAATGTTATATGTGATTATTAAATGTAATGTTATAATATGTACTTGCTTTTTAATAAAATGTAATATGTAAATGTAAAATGTAACATTATAAAATGCTTTTAAATGAAATGTTATATGTAAATACCTTATGTTACATTATAAAATGAAATGTTTTAAGTGAATACTAAATGTAATATTCTAATATGTATTTGCTTTTAAATAAAATGTAAAGTATGAATGTACATTGTAATATTATAATATGCTTTTAAGTGAAATGTTATATGTAAATACTAAATGTAATATTCTAATATGTATTTGCTATTAAATAAAATGTTATAATAAATGTACAATGTAACATTTAAAAATGCTTTTAATTAAAATGTTATATGTAAATAATCAATGTAACCTTTTAAAATGCTTTTAAATGAAGTGTTATGAGTAAATACTTTATGTTACCTAATAAAATGAAATGTTATATGTAAATACTAAATGTAATATTATCAAATGTATTCACTTTTAAATAGAAAGTAATATTGAAATGTACAATATAACATTATAAAATGCTTTTTAATGAAATGTTATATGTAAATACCTCATGTAACATTATAAAATAAAATGTTATATGAGAATACTAAATATGATTTTATTTATTGAATCTGCTTTTGAAACAAAATGTAAAAAGTAAATAGAAAATGTAATATTTTAATATGTAATTGTTATTAAAAAAAATTTAAAGTATAAATGTACAGTGTAATAATATAATATGCTTTTAAGTGAAATGTTATATGTAAATACTAAATGTAATATTCTAATATGTATTTGCTATTAAATAAAATGTTATAATAAATGTTCAATGTAACATTTAAAATTGCTTTTAATTAAAATGTTATATGTAAATAATCAATGTAACCTTTTAAAATGCTTTTAAATGAAGTGTTATGTGTAAATACTTTAAGTTACCTAATAAAATGAAATGTTATATGTAAAAAATAAATGTAATATTCTAATATGTATTTGCTATAAAATAAAATGTAAAAATAAACTTACAATGTTACATTTTAAAATGCTTTTAAATGAAATGTTATATTTAAATACTAAATGTAGTGTGTTCATATGTACTTGCTTTTAAATAAAACGTTATATGTAAAATTACAATGTAACATTATAAAATGCTTTAAAATGAAATGTTATATGTAAATACTAAATGTAATGTTACAATATGTGCATGCTTTAAAATAAAACGTATTATGTAAAATTACAATGTAACATTATAAAATGCTTTAAAACGAAATGTTATGTGTAAATACCTAATGTTAAATTATAAAATGTAATGTTATATGTTAATACTAAATGTGATATTAAAATATGAATCTGCTTTTCAAACAAAATGTAATATGTAAATACTAAATGTAACATTTTAATGTGTTTGCTTTTAAATAAAATGTAATATGTAAATGTTCAATGAAACCTTTTAAAATGCTTTTTAATGAAATGTTATATGTAAATACTAAATGTTATATTTTAATATGTGTTTGCTTTTAAATAAAATGTTTTAAGTAGATGTTCAATGTAATCTTTAAAAATGCTTTTAAATGAAATGTTATGTGTAATCACTTAATGTTACCTAATAAAATGAAATGTTATATGTGAATATTAAATGTAATGTTATAATATGTACTTGCTTCATAATAAAATGTAATATGTAAATGTATAATGTAACATTATAAAATGCTTTTAAATGAAATGTTATGTGTAAATACCTCATGTTACATCATAAAATGAAATGTTATATGTGAATACTAAATGTAATATTCTAATATGTATTTGCTTTTAAATAAAATGTAAAGTATATAAAATGTAATATTATAAAATGCTTTTAAATGAAATGTAATATGTAAATGTTCAATGTAACCTTTTAAAATACTTTTAAATAAAATGTTATGTGAAAATACCTTATGTTACATTATAAAATAAAATGTAATATGAGAATACTAAATATGATTTTATTTATTGAATCTGCTTTTGAAACAAAATGTAAAAAGAAAATACAAAATGTAATATTTTAATATGTAATTGTTATTAAATAAAATGTAAAGTATAAATGTACAGTGTAATAATATAATATGCTTTTTAATGAAATGTTACATGTAAATGTTCAATGTAACCTTTTAAAATGCTTTTAAATGAAATGTTATGTGTAAATACCTCATGTTACATCATAAAATGAAATGTTTTATGTGAATACTAAATGTAATATTCTAATATGTATTTGCTTTTAAATAAAATGTAAAGTATGAATGTACATTGTAATATTATAAAATGCTTTTAAATGAAATGTAATATGTAAATGTTCAATGTAACCTTTTAAAATACTTTTAAATGAAATGTTATGTGAAAATACCTTATGTTACATTATAAAATTAAATGTTATATGAGAATACTAAATATGATTTAATTTATTGAATCTGCTTTTGGAACAAAATGTAAAAAGTAAATACAAAATGTAATATTTTAATATGTAATTGTTATTAAATAAAATGTAAAGTATAAATGTACAGTGTAATAATATAATATGCTTTTAAGTGAAATGTTATATGTAAATACTAAATGTAATATTCTAATATGTATTTGCTATTAAATAAAATGTTATAATAAATGTTCAATGTAACATTTAAAAATGCTTTTAAATGGAATGTTATATTTAAATACTAAATGTTATGTGTTCATATGTACTTGCTTTTAAATAAAACGTTATATGTAAAATCACAATGTAACATTATAAAATGCTTTAAAATGAAATGTTATATGTAAATACTAAATGTAATGTTATAATATGTACATGCTTTAAAATAAAACGTATTATGTAAAATTACAATGTAACATTATAAAATGCTTTAAAACGAAATGTTATGTGTAAATACCTAATGTTAAATTATAAAATGTAATGTTATAGGTTAATACTAAATGTGATATTAAAATATGAATCTGCTTTTTAAACAAAATGTAATATGTAAATACTAAATGTAATATTTTAATGTGTTTGCTTTTAAATAAAATGTAATATGTAAATGTTCAATGTAACCTTTTAAAATGCTTTTTAATGAAATGTTATATGTAAATACTAAATGTTATATTTTAATATGTGTTTGCTTTAAAATAAAATGTTTGAAGTAAATGTACAATGTAACCTTTAAAAATGCTTTTAAATGAAATGTTATGTGTAAATACTTAATGTTAACTAATAAAATGAAATGTTATATGTGAATATTAAATGTAATGTTATAATATGTACTTGCTTCATAATAAAATGTAATATGTAAATGTATAATGTAACATTATAAAATGCTTTTAAATGAAATGTTATGTGTAAATACCTCATGTTACATCATAAAATGAAATGTTTTATGTGAATACTAAATGTAATATTCTAATATGTATTTGCTTTTAAATAAAATGTAAAGTATGAATGTACATTGTAATATTATAAAATGCTTTTAAATGAAATGTAATATGTAAATGTTCAATGTAACCTTTTAAAATACTTTTAAATGAAATGTTATGTGAAAATACCTTATGTTACATTATAAAATAAAATGTTATATGAGAATACTAAATATGATTTTATTTATTGAATCTGCTTTTGAAACAAAATGTAAAAAGTAAATACAAAATGTAATATTTTAATATGTAATTGTGATTAAATAAAATGTAAAGTATAAATGTACAGTGTAATAATATAATATGCTTTTAAGTGAAATGTTATATGTAAATACTAAATGTAATATTCTAATATGTATTTGCTATTAAATAAAATGTTATAATAAATGTTCAATGTAACATTTAAAAATGCTTTTAATAAAAATGTTATATGTAAATAATCAATGTAACCTTTAAAAATGCTTCTAAATGAAGTGTTATGTGTAAATACTTTAAGTTACCTAATAAAATGAAATGTTATATGTAAAAAATATAATATTCTAATATGTATTAGCTATTAAATAAAATGTAAAAATAAACGTACAATGTAACATTTTAAAATGCTTTTAAATGGAATGTTATATTTAAATACTAAATGTAATGTGTACATATGTACTTGCTTTTAAATAAAACGTTATATGTAAAATTACAATGTAACATTATAAAATGCTTTAAAATGAAATGTTATATGTAAATACTAAATGTAATGTTATAATATGTACATGCTTTAAAATAAAACGTATTATGTAAAATTACAATGTAACATTATAAAATGCTTTAAAACGAATTGTTGTGTGTAAATACCTCATGTTACATCATAAAATGAAATGTTATATGTGAATACTGCCCATTGCGATCTGCCCATTGACTTTAAGTGCGCTGCTGTCACGCCTATTCCGAAGGACGGTGACAGAACAAAATTCATGAACTGGCGGCCAATAAGTGTCACCTCGCTGGTTGGTAAGGTGTTGGAAAAGCTCGTGAGGAACAAGATGGCGATGTTCTTTGAAACCAATAAAACTCTGCCAGACTCGCAGCACGGCTTTAGGAACGCGCGCTCCTGCACAACGATGCTGATGCGTACACTAGAGGACTGGTCAGCAGCGTTGGATAACCAGAGCGGGGCGCACGTGAATGTCCTCTTTTTGGACTGGGCGAAGGCTTTCGACAAGGTTCCCCATCAGCGACTGCTAACCAAATTGCAGCACTACGGCATTGACGGCGCCGCACTTAAATGGATAAAGAACTTTTTAGTAGGTCGTAGCCAATTCGTGCGGTTTAATGGAGCGTGCAGCGAGTCCTGTGAAGTACCTTCAGGCGTTATTCAGGGCAGCGTCCTAGGGCCGCTTCTGTTCAACGTCTTTGTAGCCGACCTGCCCTCTGTTGTGCAGACAAACCTCGTCCAGTATGCCGATGACTGCACGCTTTACAACCAAATTCATTGCGAAGATGACGTCAACGCCCTGCAGGAGGACCTCGCGCGCATTGACATATGGTGCACCAACAACGGTATGAAACTCAACGCCAAGAAGTGCGTCGTCATGGACGTGACGCGCGCACGCCAACCTTGCACGCCACAATATACCGTTGGTGGTGCGGCGCTTGAGTATGTCGCCACTCAGCGGCTGCTCGGCGTCAACATATCAAGGAACCTGCGCTGGAACCATCACGTTGACGTCCAGCGTAAAAACGCGGCCCGAACCCTCGGGTTTGCTGCCCGAAACCTGCACTGCTGCACGAATAGGGTAAAAAGAATGGCCTACCTTACACTAGTCAAGCCAAAATTGTTCTACGGCAACCCAGCGTGGCACCCCTCGACAAAAACAAACATCGAGAAAATGTGCAGAGTGCAAAATAGAGCGCTGCACTTCATTTACGGACGTCACGTTCCGCCACCAGCCCAGCAAAAGCTCCTATCAGTGCCAGCCCAACTAGTCTACAATGATCTCATTTTCTTCAAGAAGTGCCTCGCGGGCGTGACCGACTACAACGCGATGTCACGCATCACCCTGGGGCGAGTCCACCGCGGAGATGACCCGCTGCACCCTCGACTACAGCAGCCGCCAGCCCGCACTGATCTCGGTAAAAATGTGTTCGACTATCGAGTGGTAAAATTTTGGAACGATCTTCCACCTGTGATGAAGACATGTAGTGTGGCGCAGTTTATTCCTCTCTGCAAGAAATACGTGATTTCGAGTTTTTAAAGTGTTAGTGATGTGTTTTTGATACTAGTCTGGGCCCACTCCGGCTCTGTCCTCCTGGACAGGGTTTTCGTAAGTTGTTTGCCAGGAGTGCTGCCTTTTCTCACATGCTTATTTATATTTTTATTGACTTGCTTTAACATGAATGTACTTGACAATTTGTGAGAATAAACAACAATAATAATAATAAATGTAATATTCTAATATGTATTTGCTTTTAAATAAAATGTAAAGTATGAATGTACATTGTAATATTATAAAATGCTTTTAAATGAAATGTAATATGTAAATGTTCAATGTAACCTTTTAAAATGCTTTTAAATGAAATGTTATGTGTAAATACTTAATGTTACCTAATAAAATGAAATGTTATATGTGAATATTAAATGTAATGTTATAATATGTACTTGCTTTTTAATAAAATGTAATATGTAAAATGTATGTTAAATGAAATGTTATATGTAAATACTAAATGTAATGTTATAATATGTACATGCTTTAAAATAAAACGTATTATGTAAAATTACAATGTAACATTATAAAATGCTTTAAAACGAAATGTTATGTGTAAATACCTAATGTTAAATTATAAAATGTAATGTTATATTTTAATACTAAATGTGATATTAAAATATGAATCTGCTTTTTAAACAAAATGTAATATGTAAATACTAAATGTAACATTTTAATGTGTTTGCTTTTAAATAAAATGTAATATGTAAATGTTCAATGAAACCTTTTAAAATGCTTTTTAATGAAATGTTATATGTAAATACTAAATGTTATATTTTAATATGTGTTTGCTTTTAAATAAAATGTTTTAAGTAAATGTACAATGTAATCTTTAAAAATGCTTTTAAATGAAATGTTATGTGTAATCACTTAATGTTACCTAATAAAATGAAATGTTATATGTGAATATTAAATGTAATGTTATAATATGTACTTGCTTCAAAATAAAATGTAATATGTAAATGTATAATGTAACATTATAAAATGCTTTTAAATGAAATGTTATGTGTAAATACCTCATGTTACATCATAAAATGAAATGTTATATGTGAATACTAAATGTAATATTCTAATATGTATTTGCTTTTAAATAAAATGTAAAGTATATAAAATGTAATATTATAAAATGCTTTTAAATGAAATGTAATATGTAAATGTTCAATGTAACCTTTTAAAATGCTTTAAAATGAAATGTTATGTGTAAATACCTTATGAAACATTATAAAATAAAATGTAATATGAAAATACTAAATATGATTTTATTTATTGAATCTGCTTTTGAAACAAAATGTAAAAAGAAAATACAAAATGTAATATTTTAATATGTAATTGTTATTAAATAAAATGTAAAGTATAAATGTACAATGTAATAATATAATATGCTTTTTAATGAAATGTTACATGTAAATGTTCAATGTAACCTTTTAAAATGCTTTTAAATGAAATGTTATGTGTAAATACTTAATGTTACCTAATAAAATGAAATGTTATATGTGAATATTAAATGTAATGTTATAATATGTACTTGCTTTTTAATAAAATGTAATATGTAAATGTAAAATGTAACATTATAAAATGCTTTTAAATGAAATGTTATGTGTAAATACCTCATGTTACATCATAAAATGAAATGTTTTATGTGAATACTAAATGTAATATTCTAATATGTATTTGCTTTTAAATAAAATGTAAAGTATGAATGTACATTGTAATATTATAAAATGCTTTTAAATGAAATGTAATATGTAAATGTTCAATGTAAACTTTTAAAATACTTTTAAATGAAATGTTATGTGAAAATACCTTATGTTACATTATAA
The DNA here is from genome assembly GCF_949628265.1 of Cloeon dipterum. Lineage (NCBI taxonomy): Eukaryota > Metazoa > Arthropoda > Insecta > Ephemeroptera > Baetidae > Cloeon > Cloeon dipterum. Next base: position 130,712 of record NW_027052680.1, on the reverse strand, counting down.
AATAAAATGTTATATGAGAATACTAAATATGATTTAATTTATTGAATCTGCTTTTGGAACAAAATGTAAAAAGTAAATACAAAATGTAATATTTTAATATGTAATTGTTATTAAATAAAATGTAAAGTATAAATGTACAGTGTAATAATATAATATGCTTTTAAGTGAAATGTTATATGTAAATACTAAATGTAATATTCTAATATGTATTTGCTATTAAATAAAATGTTATAATAAATGTTCAATGTAACATTTAAAATTGCTTTTAATTAAAATGTAATATGTAAATAATCAATGTAACCTTTTAAAATGCTTTTAAATTAAGTGTTATGTGTAAATACTTTAAGTTACCTAATAAAATGAAATGTTATATGTAAAAAATAAATGTAATATTCTAATATGTATTTGCTATAAAATAAAATGTAAAAATAAACTTACAATGTTACATTTTAAAATGCTTTTAAATGAAATGTTATATTTAAATACTAAATGTAGTGTGTTCATATGTACTTGCTTTTAAATAAAACGTTATATGTAAAATTACAATGTAACATTATAAAATGCTTTAAAATGAAATGTTATATGTAAATACTAAATGTAATGTTACAATATGTACATGCTTTAAAATAAAACATATTATGTAAAATTACAATGTAACATTATAAAATGCTTTAAAACGAAATGTTATGTGTAAATACCTAATGTTAAATTATAAAATGTAATGTTATATGTTAATACTAAATGTGATATTAAAATATGAATCTGCTTTTTAAACAAAATGTAATATGTAAATACTAAATGTAACATTTTAATGTGTTTGCTTTTAAATAAAATGTAATATGTAAATGTTCAATGAAACCTTTTAAAATGCTTTTTAATGAAATGTTATATGTAAATACTAAATGTTATATTTTAATATGTGTTTGCTTTAAAATAAAATGTTTTAAGTAGATGTACAATGTAACCTTTAAAAATGCTTTTAAATGAAATGTTATGTGTAAATACTTAATGTTACCTAATAAAATGAAATGTTATATGTGAATATTAAATGTAATGTTATAATATGTACTTGCTTTTTAATAAAATGTAATATGTAAATGTAAAATGTAACATTATAAAATGCTTTTAAATGAAATGTTATATGTAAATACCTTATGTTACATTATAAAATGAAATGTTTTAAGTGAATACTAAATGTAATATTCTAATATGTATTTGCTTTTAAATAAAATGTAAAGTATGAATGTACATTGTAATATTATAATATGCTTTTAAGTGAAATGTTATATGTAAATTTTAAATGTAATATTCTAATATGTATTTGCTATTAAATAAAATGTTATAATAAATGTACAATGTAACATTTAAAAATGCTTTTAATTAAAATGTTATATGTAAATAATCAATGTAACCTTTTAAAATGCTTTTAAATGAAGTGTTATGAGTAAATACTTTATGTTACCTAATAAAATGAAATGTTATATGTAAATACTAAATGTAATATTATCAAATGTATTCACTTTTAAATAGAAAGTAATATTGAAATGTACAATATAACATTATAAAATGCTTTTTAATGAAATGTTATATGTAAATACCTCATGTAACATTATAAAATAAAATGTTATATGAGAATACTAAATATGATTTTATTTATTGAATCTGCTTTTGAAACAAAATGTAAAAAGTAAATAGAAAATGTAATATTTTAATATGTAATTGTTATTAAAAAAAATTTAAAGTATAAATGTACAGTGTAATTTTTTTTTTTTTTTTTTTTGCTCTTTTTATCCTTGTCCGTCCGAGGACCGGGAAGGGCGCGCACTGCACTAGCACGAATGCTGAAACCCGGGTCCCAATAACACCGCGAACGGATAACATGGGCGCACCAGGCCGCACAGGGACCCAGCCAACCGAAGGGCCACTTGCCTCTGCACCGAGGACTGCATTGAAACGCTAGACATTCGTCCCGTGAAGCCAAATCACGCATGCTGGAAAGGTGCAAACCAGCAAGTAGCGAGTCGGCGCCGGTGCGCCTCCCAGCCCGTCGAGCAATTTGAGCAATTCGAGTCACTAAACTAACCACTTTTTGCCATCTCTGACATTGGGTAGCCAGTATTAGATCTCCGAACTGCTCAAATACCTCACATTGCTTTGACACTCCTGAGAGTGCCTTAACAATGCGAGCCAACGGGCTGGTTGTTAATAATATAATATGCTTTTAAGTGAAATGTTATATGTAAATACTAAATGTAATATTCTAATATGTATTTGCTATTAAATAAAATGTTATAATAAATGTTCAATATAACATTTAAAATTGCTTTTAATTAAAATGTTATATGTAAATAATCAATGTAACCTTTTAAAATGCTTTTAAATGAAGTGTTATGTGTAAATACTTTAAGTTACCTAATAAAATGAAGTGTTATATGTAAAAAATAAATGTAATATTCTAATATGTATTTGCTATAAAATAAAATGTAAAAATAAACTTACAATGTTACATTTTAAAATGCTTTTAAATGAAATGTTATATTTAAATACTAAATGTAGTGTGTTCATATGTACTTGCTTTTAAATAAAACGTTATATGTAAAATTACAATGTAACATTATAAAATGCTTTAAAATGAAATGTTATATGTAAATACTAAATGTAATGTTACAATATGTACATGCTTTAAAATAAAACGTATTATGTAAAATTACAATGTAACATTATAAAATGCTTTAAAACGAAATGTTATGTGTAAATACCTAATGTTAAATTATAAAATGTAATGTTATATGTTAATACTAAATGTGATATTAAAATATGAATCTGCTTTTCAAACAAAATGTAATATGTAAATACTAAATGTAACATTTTAATGTGTTTGCTTTTAAATAAAATGTAATATGTAAATGTTCAATGAAACCTTTTAAAATGCTTTTTAATGAAATGTTATATGTAAATACTAAATGTTATATTTTAATATGTGTTTGCTTTTAAATAAAATGTTTTAAGTAGATGTACAATGTAATCTTTAAAAATGCTTTTAAATGAAATGTTATGTGTAATCACTTAATGATACCTAATAAAATGAAATGTTATATGTGAATATTAAATGTAATGTTATAATATGTACTTGCTTCATAATAAAATGTAATATGTAAATGTATAATGTAACATTATAAAATGCTTTTAAATGAAATGTTATGTGTAAATACCTCATGTTACATCATAAAATGAAATGTTATATGTTAAAATGCTTTTAAATGGAATGTTATATTTAAATACTAAATGTAATGTGTTCATATGTACTTGCTTTTAAATAAAACGTTATATGTAAAATTACAATGTAACATTATAAAATGCTTTAAAATGAAATGTTATATGTAAATACTAAATGTAATGTTATAATATGTACATGCTTTAAAATAAAACGTATTATGTAAAATTACAATGTAACATTATAAAATGCATTAAAACGAAATGTTGTGTGTAAATACCTAATGTTAAATTATAAAATGTAATGTTATATGTTAATACTAAATGTGATATTAAAATATGAATCTGCTTTTTAAACAAAATGTAATATGTAAATACTAAATGTAACATTTTAATGTGTTTGCTTTAAAATAAAATGTTTTAAGTAGATGTACAATGTAACCTTTAAAAATGCTTTTAAATGAAATGTTATGTGTAAATACTTAATGTTACCTAATAAAATGAAATGTTATATGTGAATATTAAATGTAATGTTATAATATGTACTTGCTTCATAATAAAATGTAATATGTAAATGTATAATGTAACATTATAAAATGCTTTTAAATGAAATGTTATGTGTAAATACCTCATGTTACATCATAAAATGAAATGTTATATGTGAATACTAAATGTAATATTCTAATATGTATTTGCTTTTAAATAAAATGTAAAGTATATAAAATGTAATATTATAAAATGCTTTTAAATGAAATGTAATATGTAAATGTTCAATGTAACCTTTTAAAATACTTTTAAATAAAATGTTATGTGAAAATACCTTATGTTACATTATAAAATAAAATGTAATATGAGAATACTAAATATGATTTTATTTATTGAATCTGCTTTTGAAACAAAATGTAAAAAGAAAATACAAAATGTAATATTTTAATATGTAATTGTTATTAAATAAAATGTAAAGTATAAATGTACAGTGTAATAATATAATATGCTTTTTAATGAAATGTTACATGTAAATGTTCAATGTAACCTTTTAAAATGCTTTTAAATGAAATGTTATGTGTAAATACCTCATGTTACATCATAAAATGAAATGTTTTATGTGAATACTAAATGTAATATTCTAATATGTATTTGCTTTTAAATAAAATGTAGAGTATGAATGTACATTGTAATATTATAAAATGCTTTTAAATGAAATGTAATATGTAAATGTTCAATGTAACCTTTTAAAATACTTTTAAATGAAATGTTATGTGAAAATACCTTATGTTACATTATAAAATAAAATGTTATATGAGAATACTAAATATGATTTAATTTATTGAATCTGCTTTTGGAACAAAATGTAAAAAGTAAATACAAAATGTAATATTTTAATATGTAATTGTTATTAAATAAAATGTAAAGTATAAATGTACAGTGTAATAATATAATATGCTTTTAAGTGAAATGTTATATGTAAATACTAAATGTAATATTCTAATATGTATTTGCTATTAGATAAAATGTTATAATAAATGTTCAATGTAACATTTAAAAATGCTTTTAAATGGAATGTTATATTTAAATACTAAATGTTATGTGTTCATATGTACTTGCTTTTAAATAAAACGTTATATGTAAAATTACAATGTAACATTATAAAATGCTTTAAAATGAAATGTTATATGTAAATACTAAATGTAATGTTATAATATGTACATGCTTTAAAATAAAACGTATTATGTAAAATTACAATGTAACATTATAAAATGCTTTAAAACGAAATGTTATGTGCAAATACCTAATGTTAAATTATAAAATGTAATGTTATATGTTAATACTAAATGTGATATTAAAATATGAATCTGCTTTCAAAATTTAATATGTAAATACTTAATGTAACATTTTAATGTGTTTGCTTTTAAATAAAATGTAATATGTAAATGTTCAATGAAACCTTTTAAAATGCTTTTTAATGAAATGTTATATGTAAATACTAAATGTTATATTTTAATATGTGTTTGCTTTAAAATAAAATGTTTTAAGTAGATGTACAATGTAACCTTTAAAAATGCTTTTAAATGAAATGTTATGTGTAATCACTTAATGTTACCTAATAAAATGAAATGTTATATGTGAATATTAAATGTAATGTTATAATATGTACTTGCTTCATAATAAAATGTAATATGTAAATGTATTATGTAACATTATAAAATGCTTTTAAATGAAATGTTATGTGTAAATACCTCATGTTACATCATAAAATGAAATGTTATATGTGAATACTAAATGTAATATTCTAATATGTATTTGCTTTAAAATAAAATGTAAAGTATATAAAATGTTATATTATAAAATGCTTTTAAATGAAATGTAATATGTAAATGTTCAATGTTACCTTTTAAAATGCTTTAAAATGAAATGTTATGTGTAAATACCTTATGAAACATTATAAAATAAAATGTAATATGAGAATACTAAATATGATTTTATTTATTGAATCTGCTTTTGAAACAAAATGTAAAAAGAAAATACAAAATGTAATATTTTAATATGTAATTGTTATTAAATAAAATGTAAAGTATAAATTTACAGTGTAATAATATAATATGCTTTTTAATGAAATGTTACATGTAAATGTTCAATGTAACCTTTTAAAATGCTTTTAAATGAAATGTTATGTGTAAATACTTAATGTTACCTAATAAAATGAAATGTTATATGTGAATATTAAATGTAATGTTATAATATGTACTTGCTTTTTAATAAAATGTAATATGTAAATGTAAAATGTAACATTATAAAATGCTTTTAAATGAAATGTTATGTGTAAATACCTCATGTTACATCATAAAATGAAATGTTTTATGTGAATACTAAATGTAATATTCTAATATGTATTTGCTTTTAAATAAAATGTAAAGTATGAATGTACATTGTAATATTATAAAATGCTTTTAAATGAAATGTAATATGTAAATGTTCAATGTAACCTTTTAAAATACTTTTAAATGAAATGTTATGTGAAAATACCTTATGTTACATTATAAAATAAAATGTTATATGAGAATACTAAATATGATTTAATTTATTGAATCTGCTTTTGGAACAAAATGTAAAAAGTAAATACAAAATGTAATATTTTAATATGTAATTGTTATTAAATAAAATGTAAAGTATAAATGTACAGTGTAATAATATAATATGCTTTTAAGTGAAATGTTATATGTAAATACTAAATGTAATATTCTAATATGTATTTGCTATTAAATAAAATGTTATAATAAATGTTCAATGTAACATTTAAAAATGCTTTTAATTAAAATGTTATATGTAAATAATCAATGTAACCTTTACAAATGCTTCTAAATGAAGTGTTATGTGTAAATACTTTAAGTTACCTAATAAAATGAAATGTTATATGTAAAAAATAAATATAATATTCTAATATGTATTTGCTATTAAATAAAATGTAAAAATAAACGTACAATGTAACATTTTGAAATGCTTTTAAATGGAATGTTATATTTAAATACTAAATGTAATGTGTTCATATGTACTTGCTTTTAAATAAAACGTTATATGTAAAATTACAATGTAACATTATAAAATGCTTTAAAATGAAATGTTATATGTAAATACTAAATGTAATGTTATAATATTTACATGCTTTAAAATAAAACGTATTATGTAAAATTACAATGTAACATTATAAAATGCTTTCAAACGAAATGTTATGTGCAAATACCTAATGTTAAATTATTAAATGTAATGTTATATGTTAATACTAAATGTGATATTAAAATATGAATCTGCTTTCAAAATTTAATATGTAAATACTTAATGTAACATTTTAATGTGTTTGCTTTTAAATAAAATGTAATATGTAAATGTTCAATGAAACCTTTTAAAATGCTTTTTAATGAAATGTTATATGTAAATACTAAATGTTATATTTTAATATGTGTTTGCTTTAAAATAAAATGTTTTAAGTAGATGTACAATGTAACCTTTAAAAATGCTTTTAAATGAAATGTTATGTGTAATCACTTTATGTTACCTAATAAAATGAAATGTTATATGTGAATATTAAATGTAATGTTATAATATGAACTTGCTTCATAATAAAATGTAATATGTAAATGTATAATGTAACATTATAAAATACTTTTAAATAAAATGTAAAGTATGAATGTACATTGTAATATTATAAAATGCTTTTAAATGAAATGTAATACGTAAATGTTCAATGTAACCTTTTAAAATACTTTTAAATGAAATGTTATGTGAAAATACTTTATGTTACCTAATAAAATGAAATGTTATATGTGATTATTAAATGTAATGTTATAATATGTACTTGCTTTTTAATAAAATGTAATATGTAAATGTAAAATGTAACATTATAAAATGCTTTTAAATGAAATGTTATATGTAAATACCTTATGTTACATTATAAAATGAAATGTTTTAAGTGAATACTAAATGTAATATTCTAATATGTATTTGCTTTTAAATAAAATGTAAAGTATGAATGTACATTGTAATATTATAATATGCTTTTAAGTGAAATGTTATATGTAAATACTAAATGTAATATTCTAATATGTATTTGCTATTAAATAAAATGTTATAATAAATGTACAATGTAACATTTAAAAATGCTTTTAATTAAAATGTTATATGTAAATAATCAATGTAACCTTTTAAAATGCTTTTAAATGAAGTGTTATGAGTAAATACTTTATGTTACCTAATAAAATGAAATGTTATATGTAAATACTAAATGTAATATTATCAAATGTATTCACTTTTAAATAGAAAGTAATATTGAAATGTACAATATAACATTATAAAATGCTTTTTAATGAAATGTTATATGTAAATACCTCATGTAACATTATAAAATAAAATGTTATATGAGAATACTAAATATGATTTTATTTATTGAATCTGCTTTTGAAACAAAATGTAAAAAGTAAATAGAAAATGTAATATTTTAATATGTAATTGTTATTAAAAAAAATTTAAAGTATAAATGTACAGTGTAATAATATAATATGCTTTTAAGTGAAATGTTATATGTAAATACTAAATGTAATATTCTAATATGTATTTGCTATTAAATAAAATGTAATAATAAATGTTCAATGTAACATTTAAAATTGCTTTTAATTAAAATGTTATATGTAAATAATCAATGTAACCTTTTAAAATGCTTTTAAATGAAGTGTTATGTGTAAATACTTTAAGTTACCTAATAAAATGAAATGTTATATGTAAAAAATAAATATAATATTCTAATATGTATTTGCTATTAAATAAAATGTAAAAATAAACGTACAATGTAACATTTTGAAATGCTTTTAAATGGAATGTTATATTTAAATACTAAATGTAATGTGTTCATATGTACTTGCTTTTAAATAAAACGTTATATGTAAAATTACAATGTAACATTATAAAATGCTTTAAAATGAAATGTTATATGTAAATACTAAATGTAATGTTATAATATGTACATGCTTTAAAAAAAAACGTATTATGTAAAATTACAATGTAACATTATAAAATGCTTTCAAACGAAATGTTATGTGCAAATACCTAATGTTAAATTATAAAATGTAATGTTATATGTTAATACTAAATGTGATATTAAAATATGAATCTGCTTTCAAAATTTAATATGTAAATACTTAATGTAACATTTTAATGTGTTTGCTTTTAAATAAAATGTAATATGTAAATGTTCAATGAAACCTTTTAAAATGCTTTTTAATGAAATGTTATATGTAAATACTAAATGTTATATTTTAATATGTGTTTGCTTTAAAATAAAATGTTTTAAGTAGATGTACAATGTAACCTTTAAAAATGCTTTTAAATGAAATGTTATGTGTAATCACTTTATGTTACCTAATAAAATGAAATGTTATATGTGAATATTAAATGTAATGTTATAATATGAACTTGCTTCATAATAAAATGTAATATGTAAATGTATAATGTAACATTATAAAATACTTTTAAATAAAATGTAAAGTATGAATGTACATTGTAATATTATAAAATGCTTTTAAATGAAATGTAATACGTAAATGTTCAATGTAACCTTTTAAAATACTTTTAAATGAAATGTTATGTGAAAATACTTTATGTTACCTAATAAAATGAAATGTTATATGTGAATATTAAATGTAATGTTATAATATGAACTTGCTTCATAATAAAATGTAATATGTAAATGTATAATGTAACATTATAAAATACTTTTAAATAAAATGTAAAGTATGAATGTACATTGTAATATTATAAAATGCTTTTAAATGAAATGTAATATGTAAATGTTCAATGTAACCTTTTAAAATACTTTTAAATGAAATGTTATGTGAAAATACCTTATGTTACATTATAAAATAAAATGTTATATGAGAATACTAAATATGATTTAATTTATTGAATCTGCTTTTGGAACAAAATGTAAAAAGTAAATACAAAATGTAATATTTTAATATGTAATTGTTATTAAATAAAATGTAAAGTATAAATGTACAGTGTAATAATATAATATGCTTTTAAGTGAAATGTTATATGTAAATACTAAATGTAATATTCTAATATGTATTTGCTATTAAATAAAATGTTATAATAAATGTTCAATGTAACATTTAAAATTGCTTTTAATTAAAATGTAATATGTAAATAATCAATGTAACCTTTTAAAATGCTTTTAAATTAAGTGTTATGTGTAAATACTTTAAGTTACCTAATAAAATGAAATGTTATATGTAAAAAATAAATGTAATATTCTAATATGTATTTGCTATAAAATAAAATGTAAAAATAAACTTACAATGTTACATTTTAAAATGCTTTTAAATGAAATGTTATATTTAAATACTAAATGTAGTGTGTTCATATGTACTTGCTTTTAAATAAAACGTTATATGTAAAATTACAATGTAACATTATAAAATGCTTTAAAATGAAATGTTATATGTAAATACTAAATGTAATGTTACAATATGTACATGCTTTAAAATAAAACATATTATGTAAAATTACAATGTAACATTATAAAATGCTTTAAAACGAAATGTTATGTGTAAATACCTAATGTTAAATTATAAAATGTAATGTTATATGTTAATACTAAATGTGATATTAAAATATGAATCTGCTTTTTAAACAAAATGTAATATGTAAATACTAAATGTAACATTTTAATGTGTTTGCTTTTAAATAAAATGTAATATGTAAATGTTCAATGAAACCTTTTAAAATGCTTTTTAATGAAATGTTATATGTAAATACTAAATGTTATATTTTAATATGTGTTTGCTTTAAAATAAAATGTTTTAAGTAGATGTACAATGTAACCTTTAAAAATGCTTTTAAATGAAATGTTATGTGTAAATACTTAATGTTACCTAATAAAATGAAATGTTATATGTGAATATTAAATGTAATGTTATAATATGTACTTGCTTTTTAATAAAATGTAATATGTAAATGTAAAATGTAACATTATAAAATGCTTTTAAATGAAATGTTATATGTAAATACCTTATGTTACATTATAAAATGAAATGTTTTAAGTGAATACTAAATGTAATATTCTAATATGTATTTGCTTTTAAATAAAATGTAAAGTATGAATGTACATTGTAATATTATAATATGCTTTTAAGTGAAATGTTATATGTAAATTTTAAATGTAATATTCTAATATGTATTTGCTATTAAATAAAATGTTATAATAAATGTACAATGTAACATTTAAAAATGCTTTTAATTAAAATGTTATATGTAAATAATCAATGTAACCTTTTAAAATGCTTTTAAATGAAGTGTTATGAGTAAATACTGTAGCCTCGCTCAAGGTGTTGATAGAGCGAATAAATTACACAGCAGATTTTGAGTTTGAGTTCGGGGTGTACTGGAAGGACTGGCGAACAAGGGAGAGAAAGAAGCAACTCACCGTGTGTGTGTGTGTCACGAAATCGGTTCGGCTGGACTCGGCGGTCACTCGCTCAGCGCGGCAGCTTCGACAGGCCAGGCCCGAGGGGGGTGCTGACGGCACGGCTCTCCCTTTCTTCCTTGGTGCGGAGATATGAACTCTCGCTACTCTCTCAGCGGGTGTCTTTAGAATATTTCTTTCTGATTCTGATAACTCTCTTTTGGCCGATTAACTTTCCTCGCCTGAATGGGAAAGCACTTTTACTTTAAATTGGCCGTCCTGTGAGACTTCAGCACTAGTCTTCCACGCATTAAATGGGAAAACACATTTACGTTAAACTTATCAATTTCGTTTAATTCCAAATTTGAGCAGAATGGAGATATATCGGCGGGACAGAAACGAACGAATTAGCGTTTACAAACTTTGGAAAAATGGTTTATTTCACATAAACTATTCGAGCGATACAGTAATATTTTAAGAATATGCAGAACTAGACAACTGAGAAATGGCGATTATGGAAAGGGTTGTAGACAATTATTGAGATAAATATTGAGGTAGGCACTTTGGAATATTAATGTGTTTGAGTGTGATATGAATTCTCGGAACAGACGGAAACTTAACGGAAAATCAACGGAAATTTCTGAATTAATTAAAATACGTCGAGTATTCTAATGTTTGTGAAAGAAACTTGACGCCTGACTTGTTGGGTCGAAATGGCAATAAAACTTGGGTAATATGACGCTAATGTCTTGTCGGGGGGGTCTAATCGAAATGTGAGTGTACTTACAAGAGAACAAGGAAGATAATGGATTCCATGTGTGTCCCGGTTGTCAGCGAATTAGGGTGGGAAAGCAGCGCTGAGGGGTGCTCAGCGCCCAAGTCGGCTGGTGTTCGGTTTCTCAAAATGACAGATTTATGTCGCGGCCAATATACATGTCACGGGGTGACGAGAGAAACAACCTGCTGCTTCGTGTAGCGGGTGTAGAACAAGAGCCCCGAGGCGTCGGGATCCCCCCTCTTTATACCCAAGTCCCGCCCGTGTGCACGCGTGTCTAGACATGACGCCCCATAACTCTGGCGGGTTTTTGACGTTTTGGTCCATTTGCTACTGTTTTTTGTCTATGATTGCGACATCAACGCCTCTTTTCGGAGGGGGACGACTGACATGATTTAATGGGAGGTGGCCCTCGCCACCTTGAAATGACCCGCTCTTCATCATGTCTGACAGCTACGATGGCGTCGAGAGGGGTCGTTGTCCGTGCCCGATGGCACGTGCAGCGATGCACCTCTGTCAGCCGTGTCGCTTGCTCGCTTTTAGGCAATCGCTCTTGTATCTACTCGGTTGGCTCGGCTCCGTGAGTGAGCGATCACAAGATTGATTTTAGTAATTCGCAAGTTGTGGTTGGCAAAAGTGACGTCACGCTATGTGCACGCAAACAGGGGGGCTGGAGCAAAAGGGGGGCTGGTGCTTGAAAGAGCACAAAATGAATTATAAAAATGTAGCTCATGCAGTGAGTCTACATAAATGGACCCCCGTGGATTGTGATATTGGCCCGGACAATATCATTAAATAAACTGGATCGCCCAATAAGAACTAAAAGAACACACGACAGAATAAACGCAAAGGAAGACGAACCGAAGTACGTATATTAAGGTAAGAAGGGGCGCAAAAATGAAAAAAAGAAACGAAAGAATGGTAACCCAAATGTTAAACCGATCAGGAAAACAGGAAAGAAAACGATAGACATCAAACCAAACATGAAGACAACTAAACTAAAGTAGCCACTCTGGCTGATATTTTAGGACCGAAACATTAAAATTAAAGGAAAACGAACAACGCATGGAATAATTAAAAGGGAACGACAACGACCAATGTTGGTCGGGAGTTAGTAAGAAACGCGGCACGCAGGGTTAGTGGTCCTAAAATAAGGTAAAAATAAAAGAAAGGTGGATATAAGCGCGAGATTTTCCCGTGGGGTAGGAAAGCGAAAAATTCGCCGGCCCTGACTGTAAGAAAGACAGGGGGCAGTGATGATGCCCTTTGACATTTGTTAAACCGAGAACTAAAACTAGGGAGCCAGCGCGGCGCGCGTGACGACTCGTGAGGTCTGAATCCTCCATTAAAATTATGGCGAACCCGCGGTTCCGATTAGGTGTATGTGTGGTGTAAGGCCGTGCCTTGACAAACATAAAAGGGGAGCAAACATGGTGCATAAGGGACGAATCACAGTTGTGCGACGAGCATAAAATGAGACATAATACAACGAAAATAATAGTACGAAATATCGAGCATGTTGGAAAATGTAAACTGGTGTTACAACGTAAAATAATAGCGTTCCACGTACGTGCAAAATTTCACAGAAATGTATCCGGTTATCGTCAATGGAATTATGATGAAATAAAACGACAATGATGAAATACAAGAATTAGTAAAAGTCAAACTTAACTCTATGTTAGGGGCACACTCTAGAAACAAACTAAATTGAACAAAAAACGAATCACAATACAGGCTAGGGGGTTAAATTATATAACCTTATCTAAGCTACAGGTAAAAGAAACACCTAATTTAAACAGATTTGAGCCGAACGTCTAAAAAGGGTGTAATGCGGCTTGAAAATTATGCTACTTGCTAACGGAAAACGGAACATATATACAATAAAATGTAAATTCGCTTGCCAGAGAAGTTTATGAAACGATGCATAATTACAGAGTTATCTTCCTGAGAACGCCAGGACTGAAATGCTATCTGTACAAGGATTGGATTATTTAGTAGTTGCGTGGTTGGTTATAAAATGCACAACTTAACGCGTTCGCGAGCGCCGGGTCGCGATAATCGTTAGGGAGGAGAAGCAAGTATTTAGCGACGCACAGGACCTCTGGCGAGAATAGCATGATCGCCAGAGTGGGTCGGGGGGTCAAATTACCAGCCTCGACTATCATGGGGCTCAGGAAGGAACAGGGCCTGAAAGCCGGTGTACCGTTTGCATTATATAGAATGGGGAAGACATCATGGACGGGAACCCTTGTCTCACGTACAAAACACGTTGTCAGACCGTGTGTGTGTTTCGTACAGTCGATAAGTTTCGTTGTCAGCCATCGCAACTCCAGATGGGTCAACAGTTCAAAAGATGGTCCCTGGTGGAGCCGATGTTGCAGGCGCTCGAGGGTCCTCTGGATGACAACCGCCATGGCCGCTTGTACCGGAATTTCTGGATTGAGAAGCCGATGCTGGCGGCCCAGCGATCGGACGGCCGTCCACACCACTCGTATTGGTGGTGGAGCGAACTCTGGCTCGCAGCGCAGAGTCCGCAGCAGATCATGTGTCCCGTGGTCCCGTGTGAGTCGGACCGCCGCCTGGGCCGGGTTTTCGTCCGCATGACAATAACCTATGAGGAAGGTATAAATTTCGAGGGCCTTAGTGTACGTCAAAGGGCCCTCGTCCTCTGGATCTACCAAGAATTGGTTCGCCAGTTGGAGGAAACCGCAGGCGAAGGTTGACGGGAGTGGGCCGAACTCCGGGGTCGTGAAGTCAGCTGGGGCCGGCGAGAGGCGGTGCTGCAACACCGGTTGAAGGGGGTGCTCCACAATCCTTAATTGGTCCGCGCGCTCGAACTCTAGGGTGTTTTGAACGGCCTGGGTCAACCCAGGGCTAAGGGTCGTCTGTGGCGGCACTCGAAGCGGAGGACCCATGAAAACGGTTTGGCTGTTGTATGTGGCCATGGCCACTGAATACGCGATGGTCTTTAGAGTGCAAAGCCGTCTTCGCACCACCCGGGACCCTTCCGCGAAAGGAAAGTCCCGTCCTGATTTGTCGAAAGGAGATGAGGCCATTATCGCCTCCCACGACCTGGCGGTGTCAAGTTCCCGGCGCTTTCGAGGATGAAGGTGAAAGTCCTCGTGAAAGATGTTGGTAGCCGAGTTGTCTAGGTATAAGCGAGCCAGGTGGCGTGGTAGATATCCCCTGGCGTATTTTTTCTGTACCGCTAATTGTTGTCCGTAAGGGTTTCTTCCTCTTCTTGGTCGGCCTCTATTGGATCTCTTTCGGGGAGGAGGTGGCCCTTGAAGTGAAGGAGACGGGGGGACCAGTGCGGGTGGAAAACAGGCCACCTGATTTGAGGTTGATGGTGCGCCAAAGATGGCCACCTGTGTGGAGGTTGATGGCGCGTCAAATACGGCCACCTGTGTGGAGGTTGATGGCGCGTCAAATTCGGCCATCTGTGTTGAGGTTGACGGAGCGCTTAAGGCGGCCGCTAGCGCCGATGTGGGGGGTGTGCGAAGGGCGGCCTGCGATACCCGACCATCAGCGTCGAAGAGGCTGGGCAGGCGCTCGTTGGATGGACCCGCTCGAGAAAAGGGTGGTCCGCTGGGCGACGAGGGCTCAGGCTCCACCTTCAGGACGAGGGTGATGGCCTCCACGATGTCCATGGCAGGAGGGGATGCGGGCGTCGTAGGAGGGGCGGCAGGGGGAGACCAATGGTTGTCGTCCATTTTTTTTTGTGTGTTTTTTTTTTTTTTTTGTATTCTGTTTGGGTTTATGGACACGCACTCGAAATGTTGGAGGGAATGACAGTCATAAAATTGGGGTAACTTCCAATGAAATAGATAGCAATTCAATCTCTTAAAAGAAATGTGGCAAGCGAACGAGAAGGGGAGAGAAAAGAAAAGCCTACTGTGGCGGTTGTTGTAGATGTTGTGTGTCTGCGCCTGCGGTTACTTCTTAGCAAAGAAAGTGATGACCTTGCCTCTCCGGGACGGGGTGCCGGGAGAGAGCGAGTGGCTGACGCAACGGGTGGTCAGCAGCGCTTTGTCAGGATCGTTGCAAGACCTTCTTGCTTGTATGGTTAATCTGGAAGAATAGAAAGAGATTTTAGCTATACACATATCAGAGTAGGCTTCACGAGTGCCTGTTAACACTTGCATTTGAGAAATCTTGGCCACATGAAGGCTGAACATAAGTTAAGCAGGGTGGATTTGGTAGTTTCTGATGCACATTTGCATCGAAATGAAATGATAGAAAGTTTGACATGAAAGTTTGGCTTTTCCTTGAAGAAAAGGAGAACGCGTGCTTGGGAGAAATAAAAAAAGGAAAATAATAAAAGGGGGTAAACACGAGTAGATCTGAACGCACGAGCAAAAGGAAAGAATTATGTCGGGAGGTTGGAACTTAGACTGATCTCTCAGGTAGAATGCTAACTGCGTAATGTTGGACAATATCGCTTGAGTTACTCACCGTACAGCTGATATTGCGCGTGGCTGCTTCTGACGAGGGTTGTGGGGCTAATAAGGGCGAGGGTGGACGGCCGTGGTTATAAGCACGACGGGCTCGGGCCTGAGGGGTAATGGCGGGGGGACCGATAAAGATGATTGGTGGGTCAACGAGGGTGTCTTGTCTTTCCCGATTTTGTCGCCAACACCAGTGAGTTAATAAGTGGGGGATACTTACTGCGAAGAGACACAGGCAAAAAATAAAACAAGCGAGCAGGGCGATGTTGGGCAAGCCTCGCCCCGCCTTCTTTTCCTTGGGCCTAGATTCCAGGAATCGAGGGGAAAACGGGGATAATGTCAAACTTGTCTCTCGGATTTTGCTGCAATTAAGAGAAATATTAAAATATTTCAGAAATACCCGTCCATACCCTTGGACCTCGCAACCTGCGGGAGGGTCAATACACCCGGCATTAGAGGATGTTTGAAGGGTTGAGGTTAGATTAGGAGTCGAGCAGGCCAATGTATAATTCAGAATTGTGTTGTGAGAGAACAATGCTTTGGTCCCGAATTTTATCACGTTGGGGAGTTTGGGCGAATCAATTAGTTTGCAAAACGTTTCCGCTCTTTTCCAGTTTTTTACGAAAATCTGACTAAGACAGTGATTATCATGTTTCCTCATTACTTTTAATTTGCTGTAATATGTTGTTGAGTTGTCAAGTATTTGAAGGTCACGTTTATTGAAGTACACGAACCTGTCATTGATTTGAGAATATGCAAAGAAATCGGGGTTAAAAGAATCTTCTACATCATGTAGAATTTTCGTGGTGTTTTGAAGTAGCATTGGGTGGAAAAGGGGGAAAAATAGAGTAAATTTTGGACAAGTATTAGTCAGGGATATTATAAAAGTGTGCCCGATCTCACCGTTAAAATAATTAGTATTGTAGGATTGAAGTCGGGTGTCAAGAAAATTTCGAGGGGGTTTCAGACATTCATAGGATCGCAGAATTCGTAATATGGCTTTCTCGCTTCGTTCCTCGTCTAATATTGTTTTCGTGTATTCAGATAATATCGCCGGGAAAATTTGAATTATAGTAAGCAGTTGATTTACCGCTTTAGTGTAGGCAACTAACAGTGGTTGATGCGTATGATTTGTGGTTGTGGATCCATCTGGATGGACTAGAGAAGCTCGCAAAGTTTGTCCCATGTGGTTATTTAAGTAGCTGATGTGTTCCAATGAATCCGATAAACCATATTTTCCAGCCAAATCTACGAAAATCGTTATTGCATCAAGGTCCTGATTCAGAAGGGTTTGTTCATCTATGCGAATTGCATTCTCGGCGGCCCAGGGGGCTTTGGATAGAGAATTGTTTTCGTATTTTTGTCTTAGCCTCGTTGCTTCTTTGGTTACGGCAGTGGCTGTTTGATAGACCTCGCCCAATTGCCGTCGAAGGGTAATGTAATGGTGAATAAAATCGCGGATGGCTGGGTTTTGTAAATATGAATAAATCATCTGGTGAATCTCCCTGACCTTTTCCGTTATAGTTTTTCCGGCCAGCTCGAGTGTATTTAAATCGTATACATATGTAACGGTAACTGGTGATGACAACCTAACCGTGCCAATTTCAGCAAAGGTAACGCCCTCTGGGTTCAATGAATAAGCGGTTTCAGTGCCAGAAGTCCAAGGGAAAACTACCAGCAGGCCTAATGCGATCCCTCGCCTGCTGAAATCAAAAATAAATGACTCTATCGTAAATGAAAATTCCTCGTGTGTTGTTTGATTGGCTTATGGAAGGTTTGTGGCTACATGGGTGATTTATGTGTGTTGAGTGTGTTTGCCTTCATCGCTACTAAGCCTTTTGTATGACAGGACGCTTGGACCGTAACCATTGAATAAAGCACATGAGAACGGCTGACGCAATTAGTATAACATACGTCTTCCAGTTATTCAATTTTTCCCACCAATAGGCAATTTCTTGCAAATAGAGTCTGATTCTTTGATGCTGGAGTTCTCCATAAATTTCGTCGATGCTCAAAATTTTCTTTTTACGTAATTGTTTCTGGATGGATTCTAATAAATTTTCTGCTCTAGTGGAATATTGGCTTAATATGGGTTTTAGAAAATTACTGTAATTGAACCTATTTGCCGTAATAATGGGGGCCTGATCTAGGGGTATGGCGGTGTAATTATAAACCTTTGTATATGTTGGTGTAATCAACGAGTTGAACAGTTGTACTTTACATCCATTTTTAACCTTGAGGATACCGGTTCCTTTGATATGGAAATTAGATTGCTGATTTCTTTTCAAACATTCAATGGCAATGTCTTGACCGGTATTATTCAGCGAATATGCCCAATACGCCACCTCGGCATTTCCCATTATTTTAGTCATAAAATAATTTACTTCAGTAAATAGCGCTACTGGGCATAGGGGGAGAACGTCGCTCACTTTATTTTGAAATAAGGCGAGCTGACAGGTAGTAGGCGGGGCGAGTTGTAGAGGAGTGGAGGGGCTACAGATGATGGGTATTTGTCGAACGCAATCTCTTTTGAATTGTTCCTCTGTTATGGCCCAATAATAATTATTGTTAAACCCGACGGCCAGCAGGGTTTGCTCAAAATTATATTTTAAGGTGACCGTGGGAAGGGTGGATAGCTCAAAAGGCATAGGTATCAATTTGTATAGGCGAAAAGTATCAGCGATTTTCAGAATGGGCATGGTAGCGAAAATTCTAAAACCCTTACGGAGGGGGATGATTGTTTGTATAGTTAACAGACTATAATATTTGTAGAGCTCATTTTTGGGATCGAACATGAATTTGAAATCATTATGTTGCTGAAACTCCACGTTAAAGTTGTGAATGAGTTCTCTCAGAATAGAGGGAGACAACAATTGTGCGCTAACACTTTTAGCTTTAATTTTTGTGAGGATTAGCTCGGCATTTATGATATCAAGCAATAATCGCTGAGAAGCAGCATTATAATTGTCCTTCAATTCGTTGATTGCTAATTGAATGGCTAAACCAGCTGTAAATGAAATTTTTTCTCTAAATTGCATTATAGCTGATTGGGCGTGGGAAACGCTTAAGTCCACGTATGCAGTTAGGTTGTTAATCATATGAACCAGTACCTGTTGGTTTAAATTTCCGTCACGGATCTTGCTATGAAGCTCATGAAATTGATCCTCGGTGGCTGTCCCGAATAGGAGACCTAACACTTGCCCTACTACCGGCATTAGCGCCCTTTCTTCGCGAAGGAAAGTATTAATCTGTGTGGCGCTTTCAAGGAGGGCATTTAATTTGGTCTGGAGAGATTTCTGTTTTTGGTGTATGTCGCCAGTTGCTGTTTCTAATTGAGCTTTGGCCTCATTGTACAGTGTAGTATTGTCAATTTCGTGTTGATTTAGCGCCTGACTAATTTCTTGCAGTTCTTCTGCTGTACTATCATTAATCTGAGTGAAAGTATCTTTTAAACGGTCTAGCTTCCAATCTAAAGCGATAGTTACGTGCGCACTGGCCACGTGCATATTATCTATGGGTACTATAACAGTACCCTGGTTAATCGAGGGTTCCATTCTGTGGTAGCCATGGATCCTCGGGATCCTAAAACAAAAATATATCCATTGAGAGTGAAAGTCCGACTGATGAAGCCCGTATTTAATTGTATCAATGCCTGAAAGATAGCCGTGAATGTGTCTTGTTTGTATGTGGTGAAGCTGAATGAAAGTCTCTCTTCTCTTGGAGGTTGTTTAGCTGAATTCCTCATGAAATCTGAATTGATGAAATTATGCGTAATCGGATTCCCGATTTGTCTCGTATTTTGAAGTCTCTTGAATTTCCCTCACATCTTTACCAGTTTGTTTTGTAGCAGGCCTGCTTTTAAAACTGGGTTTTTAAGAAGTTTGAACTGAAGCATGTTGTAAGGGGGTAAATTGAATCTTTGATTTTCCGCGCAATTTGAAATCTGAATTGTATATGAAATACGTGAACTGAATTCTTTCGCATGTTGTGAAACCTGAATTGTATCTGAAATTCTTGGACTGAATTTTTCGCACAATGTAAAACCTGACTTGTATCTGAAGTACTGTGAACTGAAATTTGTCAGAAATGTTTCGCATATCGTAAAGCCTGAATTGTATCTGAAATACTTGAACTGAATTTTGTAAGAAATTTTTCGCATATCGTAAAACCTGAATTGTATCTGAAATACTGTGAACTGAATTTTGTCAGAAATTTTTCGCATATCGTAAAACCTGAATTGTATCTGAAATACTCGAACTGAATTTTGTCAGAAATTTTTCGCATATCGTAAAACCTGAATTGTATCTGAAATACTCGAACTGAATTTGTCAGAAATGTTTCGCCTATCGTAAAGCCTGAATTGTATCTGAAATACTTGAACTGAATTTTGTAAGAAATTTGGAACATTGAAGTCGTGAATTCACAGTGTATAAACCTTAAAAATATTAAAATGACACGGCTGTCTCGGAAACTCTGAATTTGGCAATTATTGATATCTTTCAGGACGCTTAATCTTAGTTCTATCTCGAAGGCCTTCACGCCGGGGTGGGTTCTGATTGTCGAAAATCTTTTTCCATATCTTGAGTTCATTATGTAAATTTCGTTCGTTTTCAGATTCGTCGGATAGGGCAAGCTCTGTATGCGCAGAACTTTTATCTTCCTCCTCCGCAGAATCCGGACTTTCCTTAGGCAATGGATTTGCTTTTTCATACATTTCTCGTTTCTCATTCATGATAGTGAGATTGGCCGATATAGTTTCGGCACTTTGACTAGAAATTTTCTTTGGCGAATGTGACTGCTCGGAGTCGGAATCAGTTTGATTGCTCGGAGAGGCTGTAACAGAGCCGGTCTCGCTTGATGAATGAGCTGTCTCGACAGGCACCCATGTTTTACTTGAATTTGAAAAACAATTGCACGAACGGTTGGATCTTTTCTTCTCAGTTTTGCATTTCGCTGACTTGGATTTGTTGTTTTTCTTTTTCCTTACCAACTGTAATTTCGGTTTGATCTGACCCACAAATGGCTTGATTTTATCTATGTGAGTCCGCACCACATTATTTAAATGCGGGCTTTCGAGGTAAATCGTACGATCTCTTTTTATAGCCACGACCCGAAATGGGCCAGCCATGACTTTGTGATATTTCAATCCTCTTTTCATTAACCTGTCGGAACAGTCAAACCACACGTATTGATTGACATTGAATTGGCGTCTTTTAGCGTGTTTGTTGAAAAGCCGCGTGGCCTTTTCGGCATATTTCTGTGTGTTCTTATGATACTGTTTTTTGGTGGCATGAACGCGGTTGTGCAATTTGGTTAGAAAATCCGCTTCGCCGTACTCTGGCTCAGGTTGTTGTGCAAAAAAGGAGAGCATAGGAAATCTGAAAGATGTGTAGTGTTCCAGAAAGTAGGGGGTAAATCCAGTGGCTGCATTTACCGTGGCCGCGTGCACCGCATTCGCTATTTGCAAAATGATTTCCCAGTTATTATCCTTCAGCTCTTCCAGCGCGCCGCAAACAGTATAGAATGTGGTTTTAAAAGTGCGCTCCTGAATTCCGGCACCTCGTTTAGAATAAGGTACTATGAAAGTGGGCGTCGCCCCCATTAATCTACATAGACTGCGAAATAATTCGGCTTTCAGTTGCGCGCCGTTATCCATGCGCAGTCGGCTCACAGTTCCATATTTCAAAAAATGTTCGAGCAAAATTTTGGCCACGTCTTCCGCTGTTATTCTGGCTAAGGGATATGAGCTGATCCGTCTAGAATGTAAATTTAGCACGTTGACATAGTAGCGATTTCCCGATTCGCTGAGCGGGAGCGGACCGCAAATGTCTAAAGCGGCGGCTTCTGAAATATCCTGTGGATAATAAGCTGCGTCCATGGGGTATCGTGGAATAACGGTTTTCCTGCGGCTGCACACATGGCACGTTTTTACAAAGGCTTCCGCCTCACGTTGCATCCCTGGCCAGTAATAAAAACGCCTAACTACCGTGTATAATCGCTCCGCGCCTGTGTGAGGTATCATTACTGGAATATAATGAAAAGCGTAAAAGATGTGTCTCCGCAGGGTTGGTGGGACAATTATGGCATCAGTATTATGCAGAGCATCTGCTTTTCGATAAAGAAGGCCGTTTGCCTTAAAATAAATTTCATTAGCTTTCACTTCAGATTATTGCTTGTTTATTCTCACCAAAAGATGTACATACATGTTAAAAAACAATTTGTCATGCTAATTTTTCTGTCAGCTCGATTAGGGCAGGGTCGCGTTCTTGTTCTGCCTGTAGTAAATCCTCAGATATGTAGGGTAGATAATCTGGAATGTTTGGATCTTCATAATTTTCGTGTATATTTTTGAATTTATCAGGAACGACAGCGCGTACGCGGCGAGATAACAAATCTGCGAAAATATTGTCTTTTCCTGGGATATGTTGGAAAGTTAAAGAGAATTCGCTGAGATAAAGGACATATTTCGCGACTCGGGGATTAATTTTCCTGGATGTGGCCAGGAAAATTAAACTTTTGTGATCGGTCAAGATAACGATCTTTTGTCCCTTAATGATCCGTTCAAATTTTTTCAAGGAATAATACACAGCGAACAATTCCAATTGATAAATCGACAAGAACTTCTTCCCCATTTTGATACGAGTGGATGCAAAGGCTATTGGGTGAAGTTTGTCGTTTAGCATTTGCAAAAGTACGCCTGACGCGAAGCGCGTCGAGGCGTCACATGCTAGGTAAAATGTCTCGCCAAAATTAGGATGTATGGTAATGGGTTTGGAAGCTAAGGCGTTTCGTAATCTCTCAAATCCATCCTGGCATTCCTGGGTCCATATGAAAGGTTGGTTCTTTTTGGTCAATTGTAATAATGGTTCTGCATATTCCATGTAGCGTGGAATTAATTCCATATAATATCCTGTGAGACCTAGGAAACTCTTAATCAGCTTCACTGATTTAGGAGGATCGAGAGTTAACATTTTGTCCACCTTGCGGGGGTCACAGGTTAGCCCTCTGTTGGATACCTGGTAACCTAGGAAAATTAATTCCTTTTTTGCCAATTCCACCTTTTCTATGCCGAGCTTGATTTTGTGCTTCAATGTGACCCGTAAAAATTTACGCGTTAACTCTAAGTGATCTTCTGGGTCTTTTGAATGCAGAACAATATCGTCGGCATACAGAATGAGCGATTTCGTTTGAATTAATTCGTCATAAATTGGGTAAAGAGCTTCCGCTAAATGACTCGGAGATACGGCTAGTCCGAAAGGCAGCCTGTTGTACACATATCGTTGTGTTTCAACGGTAATTGCCAAGAGCTCTTGCGACTCTGGATGAATGGGGATGCGATGAAAAGCGGCGGAAATGTCAAATGAGCTGAACAATGCGCTGCCGTGAAAATGCGACAGGGCTTCAGCTACGGAGGCGGTCAGAGAAAATCGCTCTCTTATTATGTTATTCAAACACCTGAAATCAACTACCATCCGCACCTTTTCTTTGTTGCCTGCTTTGGTTCGAACCAGAAAATATGGCGAATTGTATTTCGTGCTCTTGGTGGGCTGCAAAATTCCTTTGTCAATCATTAATTGCACTTGTTCCTTCACCTGGGCTCGCGATCGTTCGTCAAGCCTAAACTGTTTGATAAAAACTGGTTTGTCGGATTCCACAGTGAATTTTACTTCAGGAGTTTCCATAATAGTTTCATCCTGTTCGCCAAAATAGAAGCATTCGTGAAATTCTTGAAATATTTCTGCATATCCGGACCGAAAAGGTTCGGGCATGCTTGAAATTTTGAATTTGGTCATGAGAATCTGAACACGCTCTTGAGGAGTGAACTGAATGTCAATGTTTTTTGCAAACTCGAAGTTTTCTGAATCTTCTATAACGGAGTAGGCTCGTCGCGCGCGGCCGATTATATCTCCGGCGTGTATGTGCGCCGTTTCGCCGCCATAGTTAATAACGCACACAGGCAAGACGCGCCCCTTTTTGATATATGAGACGCTCTCTGGTAAGTGAATCGCTGCTCTGGTGTCGGGCTCTAGCAGCATGGAGTCGCGCAAGTGTAAATGAACATTCTCACTTAAGTATGTATTGATAATGCGACTACTTAGTGAGTTAATAGAATAATTTTTCGCGCTGTACACTTCGCTACTTGTGTCGAGGGAGAAATTTTCTGAGTCGACATTTTCGAGTTTGCGCTGACATTCGGTGCAATTCAAACTTAAATTAAGATTGCTGGAAGAAACGCCACTACTTGGGCTTAATGATCGGCAATTCGGGATCTTTGTTTGGAGCATTGCGTTGATATGATTTTGATTTGCAATTCCTTTGTCGTTGTTCTGCAGAGGTGTTATCTGTACGGATGACCCTCGTTGCAGGAAAGCAATTTGACCTTGTTTAGTGGCTGTCATTGTCTGCGGCCTAATTTCTTCCACGCGAGAAAAAATTTGGTGAGGAGAGACACTGGTGATCGGCCGGCAAATCGGAGCGTCCACGCGGTGGCCCTGCCCGCGGTTTATTATGCGCACTTGCGGAGGAGTACTGGGCGAAAATAAAGTGGATGTGTCTAATTCAGTATCCATTTCCTGCTGCCACATCTTTAGCACTAAGTCGAGCGTAGGTAACTGCTCTTGTACCTCCTGCTGTTGTTTTTGTATAAAGGCTTGTTGATTTGCTAACCATACATTTACTTTGTCTGGAGGGCCTTGGACCCCGGTCTCGTTGCCTATCAACGAGTGGACTTCTGTCTGATTGCGACGTTTTACTACTGCTGGGTAAATTGCATTATGCGTTACGAATTCAGCGGGTAAAATATAATTTTGCCATTCGATGCGTCGTTGGCCGAAATTAATTTTGAGTTTAAGCTGACTTGCGAATTCTGCTCCTATCAAACCGTATGTAACAGGGGAGCCTTCTTTCATTACTGTGAAATTTACAAAATTAATGAAAGTGCCCCATTTAACCAATAATAAGATATCACCTTCTAATTCTAATTTCTTGCCTGTTAGTTCAGACAAAGGCTGCGAAGGACGCAATTTGCCTCTTGCTGATTTGGGCAAAAATCCGTAGGGAATTAATGCTACTAAACTTGCTCCTGTGTCAAGAGCGAATTGCCCGGTAATGACATTGTTTTCATGAAAAATTTGCATATTGAGATATATTCCGGAACCGCGATGTTCTATCCTTGTAAGTTCCGTAGCATTGTAATTTTCTTCTCGGGTCCCTACAGAGTTAGGCACCATTCGGACGCTTCCGGCGGCGTTTGGCCCATTGCGGGCCTGGCAAGGCCCGCCGGGCCCTCCCCGTTTTTTGGAGGCTCACCTTGGCATGCAGCAGTCGGCTGACGTACCATGTTCACTTTGCGCGTGTTCTCCGTGTTTGGCACATTATCATGTCGCAACAGCCCTGTAGGATTTTGAGATTGAATCGGGGGATTATTGCTGGAGACATTTCCTGCCAGATTGGTTGGCGGATATGTATTAGGTTGGTGCGGAGGCTGCTGGGGCTGTTGTTGGGGCTGCGGAGGCCGTTGCTGTTGCTGCTGCTGCTGTTGACCTTGTTGATTGTTATTTTTCTGTTTTTCTGCTTCCCATTTTCGACAGACTCGGTGGAGGTGCCCTTTCACTCCGCAGTAGTGACACGCTGAAGTTTTATGAGGGCAATAATATCGGCGATGGCCCGTGGATCCGCATCCAAAACATGCATCAACGCGAGGAAAAGCGTTAGCGTCACCCCTTCCTGCATTGTTATTACCCTGTTTGTTAAATCTCGGTGGAAGCGGCTCAGGCGGCGTTATTTGTTGCTGCTGCTCTCGCCATTGTAACTCAGTAAATCGATCTTCTTGATACACCCGATCCTGCTGAGTTCGCAAGTGAGGTGCTTGGTAGAATCTTCCGTAATTGCTCTCATAATGGGCCCCCTGTGGAGCAACGTCCCTTCTTTCAGCGTTGAAAAGCACATGTGTGGCTACTTGGGCGGGATTCGAATGCCCTAGGGTGACAAAATTCACATCCGGCGTGGGCTCATGGGTTATCATCTGGGTCACAGCTTGCACTTTGCGTTTGTCAACGACCTTAGGCAGGAATTCATGGTTATGAGGGTCCACGCTATTGTTTAGCAATTGCTGCCGCTGCTTCAAAGCGGCTTCTTCTCTTTTGGCCAGCCGTACCGCGTCCTCGAATGTCTTTGGCTGATTGTGCCGGACGAAAGTTGCAAGTTCTGGGGTTAATCCAGTAATGAATACCCCGCGGGCATGCTGCATTACAATATGCTGGTAATTTTCCTTTTCCTTACCGGCCACATCAGGAGGAATTGACGCTAGTGCGGCTACAAGCACGCGCTGAGCAAAATCATCTACGCTCTCAGTGTGTTTCATGCGCAAATTCATTAACTCTTGATAAGATAACATTACGTCAGACGGGGGGGAATATTTTTCCAGCATTTTCTGCTTGAATTTGTCGTAATTGGTTTCATGAATTAACCCGGTGTAGCGCACAAAAGCGAGCGCCTTGTCGCGTAACCGAGTGTGTGCGACCATTAATTTTACATCAGGAGAAACTCCGTAAAATTTGGCCATTCGATCCAAGGTGTTAAAGAAGTCAGTGATATGATATTGTTCAGTGTGTCCAGGAAAACTCTGGACTACATGAGTTAAGGTGCCAAGTGCACGCGACTCGCTCCCACTCAGGGGCCGTTTCTTGCCATCGTCCGGCAGTGCTGGTGTATCCGAATTATTTTCACTTTCGGGTTTTTCGCCGTTTTCGGCATCATCGTAGGAAGAGCTTGAACTGTGCTCTGCAGCTTCTGTTGGTTTTCCCGTAGGCTCGGTATCTGACCTTTCGCCTTTTTCCGACTTCAGTCCTCCTGACAGAAAACGTTTGGCTTTGATCCTTTTCCGCGAGTTGGATCTGCGCGCGTGGTTACCGCCTTCAAATTGAATTGACATTTTCTTTACGTATTCGGTCATTTGCTCCATTTGTTTGGACAAATTGGAATTTTCTCGCCGTAATCGGTCTTGTTCGTGATGCATATTTTCAATTTCCTTAACCAGATCTTCTGAATTAAGATCTTTCTCGTCTCCCGCGGACTTATTAGCCGCATGATTTAGATCCGAATCGCTACCTGAGAAACCCGATGTCGCCATCGTGATATATCTCAATTGCTCACTTAAATTAGTTAATGTAATTTTTACTCTGTAGAAAGAAATATTTCGACACGTTCTGATAACGAGTTGCAATCCTTTCCAAATTCACCAGTTTAAATTCCAGTTCCCCTTAAGGGATGCCATAAAAATACACTATGTAGCCTCGCTCAAGGTGTTGATAGAGCGAATAAATTACACAGCAGATTTTGAGTTTGAGTTCGGGGTGTACTGGAAGGACTGGCGAACAAGGGAGAGAAAGAAGCAACTCACCGTGTGTGTGTGTGTCACGAAATCGGTTCGGCTGGACTCGGCGGTCACTCGCTCAGCGCGGCAGCTTCGACAGGCCAGGCCCGAGGGGGGTGCTGACGGCACGGCTCTCCCTTTCTTCCTTGGTGCGGAGATATGAACTCTCGCTACTCTCTCAGCGGGTGTCTTTAGAATATTTCTTTCTGATTCTGATAACTCTCTTTTGGCCGATTAACTTTCCTCGCCTGAATGGGAAAGCACTTTTACTTTAAATTGGCCGTCCTGTGAGACTTCAGCACTAGTCTTCCACGCATTAAATGGGAAAACACATTTACGTTAAACTTATCAATTTCGTTTAATTCCAAATTTGAGCAGAATGGAGATATATCGGCGGGACAGAAACGAACGAATTAGCGTTTACAAACTTTGGAAAAATGGTTTATTTCACATAAACTATTCGAGCGATACAGTAATATTTTAAGAATATGCAGAACTAGACAACTGAGAAATGGCGATTATGGAAAGGGTTGTAGACAATTATTGAGATAAATATTGAGGTAGGCACTTTGGAATATTAATGTGTTTGAGTGTGATATGAATTCTCGGAACAGACGGAAACTTAACGGAAAATCAACGGAAATTTCTGAATTAATTAAAATACGTCGAGTATTCTAATGTTTGTGAAAGAAACTTGACGCCTGACTTGTTGGGTCGAAATGGCAATAAAACTTGGGTAATATGACGCTAATGTCTTGTCGGGGGGGTCTAATCGAAATGTGAGTGTACTTACAAGAGAACAAGGAAGATAATGGATTCCATGTGTGTCCCGGTTGTCAGCGAATTAGGGTGGGAAAGCAGCGCTGAGGGGTGCTCAGCGCCCAAGTCGGCTGGTGTTCGGTTTCTCAAAATGACAGATTTATGTCGCGGCCAATATACATGTCACGGGGTGACGAGAGAAACAACCTGCTGCTTCGTGTAGCGGGTGTAGAACAAGAGCCCCGAGGCGTCGGGATCCCCCCTCTTTATACCCAAGTCCCGCCCGTGTGCACGCGTGTCTAGACATGACGCCCCATAACTCTGGCGGGTTTTTGACGTTTTGGTCCATTTGCTACTGTTTTTTGTCTATGATTGCGACATCAACGCCTCTTTTCGGAGGGGGACGACTGACATGATTTAATGGGAGGTGGCCCTCGCCACCTTGAAATGACCCGCTCTTCATCATGTCTGACAGCTACGATGGCGTCGAGAGGGGTCGTTGTCCGTGCCCGATGGCACGTGCAGCGATGCACCTCTGTCAGCCGTGTCGCTTGCTCGCTTTTAGGCAATCGCTCTTGTATCTACTCGGTTGGCTCGGCTCCGTGAGTGAGCGATCACAAGATTGATTTTAGTAATTCGCAAGTTGTGGTTGGCAAAAGTGACGTCACGCTATGTGCACGCAAACAGGGGGGCTGGAGCAAAAGGGGGGCTGGTGCTTGAAAGAGCACAAAATGAATTATAAAAATGTAGCTCATGCAGTGAGTCTACAAATACTTTATGTTACCTAATAAAATGAAATGTTATATGTAAATACTAAATGTAATATTATCAAATGTATTCACTTTTAAATAGAAAGTAATATTGAAATGTACAATATAACATTATAAAATGCTTTTTAATGAAATGTTATATGTAAATACCTCATGTAACATTATAAAATAAAATGTTATATGAGAATACTAAATATGATTTTATTTATTGAATCTGCTTTTGAAACAAAATGTAAAAAGTAAATAGAAAATGTAATATTTTAATATGTAATTGTTATTAAAAAAAATTTAAAGTATAAATGTACAGTGTAATTTTTTTTTTTTTTTTTTTGCTCTTTTTATCCTTGTCCGTCCGAGGACCGGGAAGGGCGCGCACTGCACTAGCACGAATGCTGAAACCCGGGTCCCAATAACACCGCGAACGGATAACATGGGCGCACCAGGCCGCACAGGGACCCAGCCAACCGAAGGGCCACTTGCCTCTGCACCGAGGACTGCATTGAAACGCTAGACATTCGTCCCGTGAAGCCAAATCACGCATGCTGGAAAGGTGCAAACCAGCAAGTAGCGAGTCGGCGCCGGTGCGCCTCCCAGCCCGTCGAGCAATTTGAGCAATTCGAGTCACTAAACTAACCACTTTTTGCCATCTCTGACATTGGGTAGCCAGTATTAGATCTCCGAACTGCTCAAATACCTCACATTGCTTTGACACTCCTGAGAGTGCCTTAACAATGCGAGCCAACGGGCTGGTTGTTAATAATATAATATGCTTTTAAGTGAAATGTTATATGTAAATACTAAATGTAATATTCTAATATGTATTTGCTATTAAATAAAATGTTATAATAAATGTTCAATATAACATTTAAAATTGCTTTTAATTAAAATGTTATATGTAAATAATCAATGTAACCTTTTAAAATGCTTTTAAATGAAGTGTTATGTGTAAATACTTTAAGTTACCTAATAAAATGAAGTGTTATATGTAAAAAATAAATGTAATATTCTAATATGTATTTGCTATAAAATAAAATGTAAAAATAAACTTACAATGTTACATTTTAAAATGCTTTTAAATGAAATGTTATATTTAAATACTAAATGTAGTGTGTTCATATGTACTTGCTTTTAAATAAAACGTTATATGTAAAATTACAATGTAACATTATAAAATGCTTTAAAATGAAATGTTATATGTAAATACTAAATGTAATGTTACAATATGTACATGCTTTAAAATAAAACGTATTATGTAAAATTACAATGTAACATTATAAAATGCTTTAAAACGAAATGTTATGTGTAAATACCTAATGTTAAATTATAAAATGTAATGTTATATGTTAATACTAAATGTGATATTAAAATATGAATCTGCTTTTCAAACAAAATGTAATATGTAAATACTAAATGTAACATTTTAATGTGTTTGCTTTTAAATAAAATGTAATATGTAAATGTTCAATGAAACCTTTTAAAATGCTTTTTAATGAAATGTTATATGTAAATACTAAATGTTATATTTTAATATGTGTTTGCTTTTAAATAAAATGTTTTAAGTAGATGTACAATGTAATCTTTAAAAATGCTTTTAAATGAAATGTTATGTGTAATCACTTAATGATACCTAATAAAATGAAATGTTATATGTGAATATTAAATGTAATGTTATAATATGTACTTGCTTCATAATAAAATGTAATATGTAAATGTATAATGTAACATTATAAAATGCTTTTAAATGAAATGTTATGTGTAAATACCTCATGTTACATCATAAAATGAAATGTTATATGTTAAAATGCTTTTAAATGGAATGTTATATTTAAATACTAAATGTAATGTGTTCATATGTACTTGCTTTTAAATAAAACGTTATATGTAAAATTACAATGTAACATTATAAAATGCTTTAAAATGAAATGTTATATGTAAATACTAAATGTAATGTTATAATATGTACATGCTTTAAAATAAAACGTATTATG
The DNA here is from genome assembly GCF_949628265.1 of Cloeon dipterum. Lineage (NCBI taxonomy): Eukaryota > Metazoa > Arthropoda > Insecta > Ephemeroptera > Baetidae > Cloeon > Cloeon dipterum. Next base: position 99,434 of record NW_027052680.1, on the reverse strand, counting down.
TAAAATTACAATGTAACATTATAAAATGCATTAAAACGAAATGTTGTGTGTAAATACCTAATGTTAAATTATAAAATGTAATGTTATATGTTAATACTAAATGTGATATTAAAATATGAATCTGCTTTTTAAACAAAATGTAATATGTAAATACTAAATGTAACATTTTAATGTGTTTGCTTTAAAATAAAATGTTTTAAGTAGATGTACAATGTAACCTTTAAAAATGCTTTTAAATGAAATGTTATGTGTAAATACTTAATGTTACCTAATAAAATGAAATGTTATATGTGAATATTAAATGTAATGTTATAATATGTACTTGCTTCATAATAAAATGTAATATGTAAATGTATAATGTAACATTATAAAATGCTTTTAAATGAAATGTTATGTGTAAATACCTCATGTTACATCATAAAATGAAATGTTATATGTGAATACTAAATGTAATATTCTAATATGTATTTGCTTTTAAATAAAATGTAAAGTATATAAAATGTAATATTATAAAATGCTTTTAAATGAAATGTAATATGTAAATGTTCAATGTAACCTTTTAAAATACTTTTAAATAAAATGTTATGTGAAAATACCTTATGTTACATTATAAAATAAAATGTAATATGAGAATACTAAATATGATTTTATTTATTGAATCTGCTTTTGAAACAAAATGTAAAAAGAAAATACAAAATGTAATATTTTAATATGTAATTGTTATTAAATAAAATGTAAAGTATAAATGTACAGTGTAATAATATAATATGCTTTTTAATGAAATGTTACATGTAAATGTTCAATGTAACCTTTTAAAATGCTTTTAAATGAAATGTTATGTGTAAATACCTCATGTTACATCATAAAATGAAATGTTTTATGTGAATACTAAATGTAATATTCTAATATGTATTTGCTTTTAAATAAAATGTAGAGTATGAATGTACATTGTAATATTATAAAATGCTTTTAAATGAAATGTAATATGTAAATGTTCAATGTAACCTTTTAAAATACTTTTAAATGAAATGTTATGTGAAAATACCTTATGTTACATTATAAAATAAAATGTTATATGAGAATACTAAATATGATTTAATTTATTGAATCTGCTTTTGGAACAAAATGTAAAAAGTAAATACAAAATGTAATATTTTAATATGTAATTGTTATTAAATAAAATGTAAAGTATAAATGTACAGTGTAATAATATAATATGCTTTTAAGTGAAATGTTATATGTAAATACTAAATGTAATATTCTAATATGTATTTGCTATTAAATAAAATGTTATAATAAATGTTCAATGTAACATTTAAAAATGCTTTTAAATGGAATGTTATATTTAAATACTAAATGTTATGTGTTCATATGTACTTGCTTTTAAATAAAACGTTATATGTAAAATTACAATGTAACATTATAAAATGCTTTAAAATGAAATGTTATATGTAAATACTAAATGTAATGTTATAATATGTACATGCTTTAAAATAAAACGTATTATGTAAAATTACAATGTAACATTATAAAATGCTTTAAAACGAAATGTTATGTGCAAATACCTAATGTTAAATTATAAAATGTAATGTTATATGTTAATACTAAATGTGATATTAAAATATGAATCTGCTTTCAAAATTTAATATGTAAATACTTAATGTAACATTTTAATGTGTTTGCTTTTAAATAAAATGTAATATGTAAATGTTCAATGAAACCTTTTAAAATGCTTTTTAATGAAATGTTATATGTAAATACTAAATGTTATATTTTAATATGTGTTTGCTTTAAAATAAAATGTTTTAAGTAGATGTACAATGTAACCTTTAAAAATGCTTTTAAATGAAATGTTATGTGTAATCACTTAATGTTACCTAATAAAATGAAATGTTATATGTGAATATTAAATGTAATGTTATAATATGTACTTGCTTCATAATAAAATGTAATATGTAAATGTATTATGTAACATTATAAAATGCTTTTAAATGAAATGTTATGTGTAAATACCTCATGTTACATCATAAAATGAAATGTTATATGTGAATACTAAATGTAATATTCTAATATGTATTTGCTTTAAAATAAAATGTAAAGTATATAAAATGTTATATTATAAAATGCTTTTAAATGAAATGTAATATGTAAATGTTCAATGTTACCTTTTAAAATGCTTTAAAATGAAATGTTATGTGTAAATACCTTATGAAACATTATAAAATAAAATGTAATATGAGAATACTAAATATGATTTTATTTATTGAATCTGCTTTTGAAACAAAATGTAAAAAGAAAATACAAAATGTAATATTTTAATATGTAATTGTTATTAAATAAAATGTAAAGTATAAATTTACAGTGTAATAATATAATATGCTTTTTAATGAAATGTTACATGTAAATGTTCAATGTAACCTTTTAAAATGCTTTTAAATGAAATGTTATGTGTAAATACTTAATGTTACCTAATAAAATGAAATGTTATATGTGAATATTAAATGTAATGTTATAATATGTACTTGCTTTTCAATAAAATGTAATATGTAAATGTAAAATGTAACATTATAAAATGCTTTTAAATGAAATGTTATGTGTAAATACCTCATGTTACATCATAAAATGAAATGTTTTATGTGAATACTAAATGTAATATTCTAATATGTATTTGCTTTTAAATAAAATGTAAAGTATGAATGTACATTGTAATATTATAAAATGCTTTTAAATGAAATGTAATATGTAAATGTTCAATGTAACCTTTTAAAATACTTTTAAATGAAATGTTATGTGAAAATACCTTATGTTACATTATAAAATAAAATGTTATATGAGAATACTAAATATGATTTAATTTATTGAATCTGCTTTTGGAACAAAATGTAAAAAGTAAATACAAAATGTAATATTTTAATATGTAATTGTTATTAAATAAAATGTAAAGTATAAATGTACAGTGTAATAATATAATATGCTTTTAAGTGAAATGTTATATGTAAATACTAAATGTAATATTCTAATATGTATTTGCTATTAAATAAAATGTTATAATAAATGTTCAATGTAACATTTAAAAATGCTTTTAATTAAAATGTTATATGTAAATAATCAATGTAACCTTTACAAATGCTTCTAAATGAAGTGTTATGTGTAAATACTTTAAGTTACCTAATAAAATGAAATGTTATATGTAAAAAATAAATATAATATTCTAATATGTATTTGCTATTAAATAAAATGTAAAAATAAACGTACAATGTAACATTTTGAAATGCTTTTAAATGGAATGTTATATTTAAATACTAAATGTAATGTGTTCATATGTACTTGCTTTTAAATAAAACGTTATATGTAAAATTACAATGTAACATTATAAAATGCTTTAAAATGAAATGTTATATGTAAATACTAAATGTAATGTTATAATATTTACATGCTTTAAAATAAAACGTATTATGTAAAATTACAATGTAACATTATAAAATGCTTTCAAACGAAATGTTATGTGCAAATACCTAATGTTAAATTATTAAATGTAATGTTATATGTTAATACTAAATGTGATATTAAAATATGAATCTGCTTTCAAAATTTAATATGTAAATACTTAATGTAACATTTTAATGTGTTTGCTTTTAAATAAAATGTAATATGTAAATGTTCAATGAAACCTTTTAAAATGCTTTTTAATGAAATGTTATATGTAAATACTAAATGTTATATTTTAATATGTGTTTGCTTTAAAATAAAATGTTTTAAGTAGATGTACAATGTAACCTTTAAAAATGCTTTTAAATGAAATGTTATGTGTAATCACTTTATGTTACCTAATAAAATGAAATGTTATATGTGAATATTAAATGTAATGTTATAATATGAACTTGCTTCATAATAAAATGTAATATGTAAATGTATAATGTAACATTATAAAATACTTTTAAATAAAATGTAAAGTATGAATGTACATTGTAATATTATAAAATGCTTTTAAATGAAATGTAATACGTAAATGTTCAATGTAACCTTTTAAAATACTTTTAAATGAAATGTTATGTGAAAATACTTTATGTTACCTAATAAAATGAAATGTTATATGTGATTATTAAATGTAATGTTATAATATGTACTTGCTTTTTAATAAAATGTAATATGTAAATGTAAAATGTAACATTATAAAATGCTTTTAAATGAAATGTTATATGTAAATACCTTATGTTACATTATAAAATGAAATGTTTTAAGTGAATACTAAATGTAATATTCTAATATGTATTTGCTTTTAAATAAAATGTAAAGTATGAATGTACATTGTAATATTATAATATGCTTTTAAGTGAAATGTTATATGTAAATACTAAATGTAATATTCTAATATGTATTTGCTATTAAATAAAATGTTATAATAAATGTACAATGTAACATTTAAAAATGCTTTTAATTAAAATGTTATATGTAAATAATCAATGTAACCTTTTAAAATGCTTTTAAATGAAGTGTTATGAGTAAATACTTTATGTTACCTAATAAAATGAAATGTTATATGTAAATACTAAATGTAATATTATCAAATGTATTCACTTTTAAATAGAAAGTAATATTGAAATGTACAATATAACATTATAAAATGCTTTTTAATGAAATGTTATATGTAAATACCTCATGTAACATTATAAAATAAAATGTTATATGAGAATACTAAATATGATTTTATTTATTGAATCTGCTTTTGAAACAAAATGTAAAAAGTAAATAGAAAATGTAATATTTTAATATGTAATTGTTATTAAAAAAAATTTAAAGTATAAATGTACAGTGTAATAATATAATATGCTTTTAAGTGAAATGTTATATGTAAATACTAAATGTAATATTCTAATATGTATTTGCTATTAAATAAAATGTAATAATAAATGTTCAATGTAACATTTAAAATTGCTTTTAATTAAAATGTTATATGTAAATAATCAATGTAACCTTTTAAAATGCTTTTAAATGAAGTGTTATGTGTAAATACTTTAAGTTACCTAATAAAATGAAATGTTATATGTAAAAAATAAATATAATATTCTAATATGTATTTGCTATTAAATAAAATGTAAAAATAAACGTACAATGTAACATTTTGAAATGCTTTTAAATGGAATGTTATATTTAAATACTAAATGTAATGTGTTCATATGTACTTGCTTTTAAATAAAACGTTATATGTAAAATTACAATGTAACATTATAAAATGCTTTAAAATGAAATGTTATATGTAAATACTAAATGTAATGTTATAATATGTACATGCTTTAAAATAAAACGTATTATGTAAAATTACAATGTAACATTATAAAATGCTTTCAAACGAAATGTTATGTGCAAATACCTAATGTTAAATTATAAAATGTAATGTTATATGTTAATACTAAATGTGATATTAAAATATGAATCTGCTTTCAAAATTTAATATGTAAATACTTAATGTAACATTTTAATGTGTTTGCTTTTAAATAAAATGTAATATGTAAATGTTCAATGAAACCTTTTAAAATGCTTTTTAATGAAATGTTATATGTAAATACTAAATGTTATATTTTAATATGTGTTTGCTTTAAAATAAAATGTTTTAAGTAGATGTACAATGTAACCTTTAAAAATGCTTTTAAATGAAATGTTATGTGTAATCACTTTATGTTACCTAATAAAATGAAATGTTATATGTGAATATTAAATGTAATGTTATAATATGAACTTGCTTCATAATAAAATGTAATATGTAAATGTATAATGTAACATTATAAAATACTTTTAAATAAAATGTAAAGTATGAATGTACATTGTAATATTATAAAATGCTTTTAAATGAAATGTAATACGTAAATGTTCAATGTAACCTTTTAAAATACTTTTAAATGAAATGTTATGTGAAAATACTTTATGTTACCTAATAAAATGAAATGTTATATGTGAATATTAAATGTAATGTTATAATATGAACTTGCTTCATAATAAAATGTAATATGTAAATGTATAATGTAACATTATAAAATACTTTTAAATAAAATGTAAAGTATGAATGTACATTGTAATATTATAAAATGCTTTTAAATGAAATGTAATATGTAAATGTTCAATGTAACCTTTTAAAATACTTTTAAATGAAATGTTATGTGAAAATACCTTATGTTACATAATAAAATAAAATGTTATATGAGAATACTAAATATGATTTAATTTATTGAATCTGCTTTTGGAACAAAATGTAAAAAGTAAATACAAAATGTAATATTTTAATATGTAATTGTTATTAAATAAAATGTAAAGTATAAATGTACAGTGTAATAATATAATATGCTTTTAAGTGAAATGTTATATGTAAATACTAAATGTAATATTCTAATATGTATTTGCTATTAAATAAAATGTTATAATAAATGTTCAATGTAACATTTAAAAATGCTTTTAATTAAAATGTTATATGTAAATAATCAATGTAACCTTTACAAATGCTTCTAAATGAAGTGTTATGTGTAAATACTTTAAGTTACCTAATAAAATGAAATGTTATATGTAAAAAATAAATATAATATTCTAATATGTATTTGCTATTAAATAAAATGTAAAAATAAACGTACAATGTAACATTTTGAAATGCTTTTAAATGGAATGTTATATTTAAATACTAAATGTAATGTGTTCATATGTACTTGCTTTTAAATAAAACGTTATATGTAAAATTACAATGTAACATTATAAAATGCTTTAAAATGAAATGTTATATGTAAATACTAAATGTAATGTTATAATATGTACATGCTTTAAAATAAAACGTATTATGTAAAATTACAATGTAACATTATAAAATGCTTTCAAACGAAATGTTATGTGCAAATACCTAATGTTAAATTATTAAATGTAATGTTATATGTTAATACTAAATGTGATATTAAAATATGAATCTGCTTTCAAAATTTAATATGTAAATACTTAATGTAACATTTTAATGTGTTTGCTTTTAAATAAAATGTAATATGTAAATGTTCAATGAAACCTTTTAAAATGCTTTTTAATGAAATGTTATATGTAAATACTAAATGTTATATTTTAATATGTGTTTGCTTTAAAATAAAATGTTTTAAGTAGATGTACAATGTAACCTTTAAAAATGCTTTTAAATGAAATGTTATGTGTAATCACTTTATGTTACCTAATAAAATGAAATGTTATATGTGAATATTAAATGTAATGTTATAATATGAACTTGCTTCATAATAAAATGTAATATGTAAATGTATAATGTAACATTATAAAATACTTTTAAATAAAATGTAAAGTATGAATGTACATTGTAATATTATAAAATGCTTTTAAATGAAATGTAATACGTAAATGTTCAATGTAACCTTTTAAAATACTTTTAAATGAAATGTTATGTGAAAATACTTTATGTTACCTAATAAAATGAAATGTTATATGTGATTATTAAATGTAATGTTATAATATGTACTTGCTTTTTAATAAAATGTAATATGTAAATGTAAAATGTAACATTATAAAATGCTTTTAAATGAAATGTTATATGTAAATACCTTATGTTACATTATAAAATGAAATGTTTTAAGTGAATACTAAATGTAATATTCTAATATGTATTTGCTTTTAAATAAAATGTAAAGTATGAATGTACATTGTAATATTATAATATGCTTTTAAGTGAAATGTTATATGTAAATACTAAATGTAATATTCTAATATGTATTTGCTATTAAATAAAATGTTATAATAAATGTACACTGTAACATTTAAAAATGCTTTTAATTAAAATGTTATATGTAAATAATCAATGTAACCTTTTAAAATGCTTTTAAATGAAGTGTTATGAGTAAATACTTTATGTTACCTAATAAAATGAAATGTTATATGTAAATACTAAATGTAATATTATCAAATGTATTCACTTTTAAATAGAAAGTAATATTGAAATGTACAATATAACATTATAAAATGCTTTTTAATGAAATGTTATATGTAAATACCTCATGTAACATTATAAAATAAAATGTTATATGAGAATACTAAATATGATTTTATTTATTGAATCTGCTTTTGAAACAAAATGTAAAAAGTAAATAGAAAATGTAATATTTTAATATGTAATTGTTATTAAAAAAAATTTAAAGTATAAATGTACAGTGTAATAATATAATATGCTTTTAAGTGAAATGTTATATGTAAATACTAAATGTAATATTCTAATATGTATTTGCTATTAAATAAAATGTAATAATAAATGTTCAATGTAACATTTAAAATTGCTTTTAATTAAAATGTTATATGTAAATAATCAATGTAACCTTTTAAAATGCTTTTAAATGAAGTGTTATGTGTAAATACTTTAAGTTACCTAATAAAATGAAATGTTATATGTAAAAAATAAATATAATATTCTAATATGTATTTGCTATTAAATAAAATGTAAAAATAAACGTACAATGTAACATTTTGAAATGCTTTTAAATGGAATGTTATATTTAAATACTAAATGTAATGTGTTCATATGTACTTGCTTTTAAATAAAACGTTATATGTAAAATTACAATGTAACATTATAAAATGCTTTAAAATGAAATGTTATATGTAAATACTAAATGTAATGTTATAATATGTACATGCTTTAAAATAAAACGTATTATGTAAAATTACAATGTAACATTATAAAATGCTTTCAAACGAAATGTTATGTGCAAATACCTAATGTTAAATTATAAAATGTAATGTTATATGTTAATACTAAATGTGATATTAAAATATGAATCTGCTTTCAAAATTTAATATGTAAATACTTAATGTAACATTTTAATGTGTTTGCTTTTAAATAAAATGTAATATGTAAATGTTCAATGAAACCTTTTAAAATGCTTTTTAATGAAATGTTATATGTAAATACTAAATGTTATATTTTAATATGTGTTTGCTTTAAAATAAAATGTTTTAAGTAGATGTACAATGTAACCTTTAAAAATGCTTTTAAATGAAATGTTATGTGTAATCACTTTATGTTACCTAATAAAATGAAATGTTATATGTGAATATTAAATGTAATGTTATAATATGAACTTGCTTCATAATAAAATGTAATATGTAAATGTATAATGTAACATTATAAAATACTTTTAAATAAAATGTAAAGTATGAATGTACATTGTAATATTATAAAATGCTTTTAAATGAAATGTAATACGTAAATGTTCAATGTAACCTTTTAAAATACTTTTAAATGAAATGTTATGTGAAAATACTTTATGTTACCTAATAAAATGAAATGTTATATGTGAATATTAAATGTAATGTTATAATATGAACTTGCTTCATAATAAAATGTAATATGTAAATGTACAATGTAACATTTAAAAATGCTTTTAAATAAAATGTTAAGTATGAATGTACATTGTAATATTATAAAATGCTTTTAAATGAAATGTAATATGTAAATGTTCAATGTAACCTTTTAAAATACTTTTAAATGAAATGTTATGTGAAAATACCTTATGTTACATTATAAAATAAAATGTTATATGAGAATACTAAATATGATTTAATTTATTGAATCTGCTTTTGGAACAAAATGTAAAAAGTAAATACAAAATGTAATATTTTAATATGTAATTGTTATTAAATAAAATGTAAAGTATAAATGTACAGTGTAATAATATAATATGCTTTTAAGTGAAATGTTATATGTAAATACTAAATGTAATATTCTAATATGTATTTGCTATTAAATAAAATGTTATAATAAATGTTCAATGTAACATTTAAAAATGCTTTTAATTAAAATGTTATATGTAAATAATCAATGTAACCTTTACAAATGCTTCTAAATGAAGTGTTATGTGTAAATACTTTAAGTTACCTAATAAAATGAAATGTTATATGTAAAAAATAAATATAATATTCTAATATGTATTTGCTATTAAATAAAATGTAAAAATAAACGTACAATGTAACATTTTGAAATGCTTTTAAATGGAATGTTATATTTAAATACTAAATGTAATGTGTTCATATGTACTTGCTTTTAAATAAAACGTTATATGTAAAATTACAATGTAACATTATAAAATGCTTTAAAATGAAATGTTATATGTAAATACTAAATGTAATGTTATAATATGTACATGCTTTAAAATAAAACGTATTATGTAAAATTACAATGTAACATTATAAAATGCTTTCAAACGAAATGTTATGTGCAAATACCTAATGTTAAATTATAAAATGTAATGTTATATGTTAATACTAAATGTGATATTAAAATATGAATCTGCTTTCAAAATTTAATATGTAAATACTTAATGTAACATTTTAATGTGTTTGCTTTTAAATAAAATGTAATATGTAAATGTTCAATGAAACCTTTTAAAATGCTTTTTAATGAAATGTTATATGTAAATACTAAATGTTATATTTTAATATGTGTTTGCTTTAAAATAAAATGTTTTAAGTAGATGTACAATGTAACCTTTAAAAATGCTTTTAAATGAAATGTTATGTGTAATCACTTTATGTTACCTAATAAAATGAAATGTTAAATGTGATTATTAAATGTAATGTTATAATATGTACTTGCTTTTTAATAAAATGTAATATGTAAATGTAAAATGTAACATTATAAAATGCTTTTAAATGAAATGTTATATGTAAATACCTTATGTTACATTATAAAATGAAATGTTTTAAGTGAATACTTTATGTAATATTCTAATATGTATTTTTTATTATTCATTTTATTGGACACCATCGGTGTACAACTAAAGTCAATTACAAATTTATTTATTATAACGGAATGCTTGTGATAAAGTTAAAGGTTTTTTGACACAGTCTAGTAAATGGTACATACTAGAAAGCAAAGAATCACAATAAATACATTTACAATTAGCGGTGACTTCGAGATGAAAACATTTATGTGAACAGACGAGGAAATGATAGCCATGAAAAGAATATCTAGTTAACATAGCCCTGTCTTTACAATTTGTATTAGTCCAATCCAAATTACACATAGCAGGGGTTTCAAAAAATTTTGGGTCAATAGATTGTCGTTTAACATTCATGTTATTCAAAAACTTCTCATAGGCAATTGTAGAGGGAAGAGAGTATTTAGATTTAAGGTCATTAACAAAATAATCAGTCTGAACCAATTCATAGACAAATCTGGATTTCATTCTTTTGTCTACGCTGAGGGCTTTTTTAAAGAATCTAGATTTAGCACATTCCAACTTGTTAAGATCATTCAGAGATAAATGAGACCAAATTGCTTCTATACCATACGAAGCTACAGGAGAAATTGCCAAGTTAAATAACTTTTTTGCAGTGGAAATAGACGATTTTGAAAGGTTTTTAATTTTAGATGTTGCAAAAATTGACGCTTTAACTCTCTTATCCAGATGATTTGAAAAGCATGTTCCAGACGTTTGGAATGTCACGCCAAGATAGTTGACAGAGGAGGAAAATTGTAGGCAATTTGTTATCTCCCATTGTTTCTCGATTTTGCTATATCTGCCAACACCTTTATTTCTAAATTTAATGATTTGACATTTTTCCCAATTTAGAGACAGTGACATAGTAGCTAAATAAATCTTGATATTATTAATGAGATCATTGAAAATTGTAAGATTTTCACTTAAAATAACAATATCGTCTGCGTAAAGAATGCATTTAACACCAGGATAATTCAGTAATAGATTATTGAAATCACAAATAGCATAAATAAATAGAAACGGTGACATGCAACCGCCTTGTTTGACTCCGTTACTCTGCACAATTTTCTTTGAAATAGAGATGCCATCGTTGATTGTCAGAAAATTTACATCCAAAATATCAGCAAGTAAATTTAGTTCATGAAACGTAAGTTCGTTAGTATCAATAATTTTACGGAAAACAAATTTGCGGTCTAGAGAATCGAAAGCCTTTTTTAAATCGAGAAAAAGAGCGTAAAGAGGTTTCCTGTTTACATATACTACTGATTCAATAGATTGAATTAAAGTTTCGACAGCTTTAATTGTAGATCTACCTTTGATGAAGCCATATTGATTATCAGGGATGAATTTAATAAGGCACGAGTACAGTCTCTTATTTAGCATTCGATCAAGTAAATTATATAATGAAGCTGAAATATTAATTCCACGATAGTTATTAGTATCATCCTGACTGCCTTTATTCTTAAAGAGGAGCTTTAAATTAGAGATTTTCCACTTTTTGGGAATATAACCTCGCTTAAGACAGTTATTGAAAAAATCTGTGAGCTCTAATAGAAGATGCTCACTGAGAAACTTCAAAGTCTCATTAGTTAAGAGGTCAGGACCAGGAGCCTTTTTTACTTTAAGCTCTTTAACCGCAAGGCTAACTTCTTCTTTCATGAAGTGTTTAACATCTGGTGTTCTGACCATGTTGGTTAACATATCTTTCAAATTTAAAGAATCATTGGAGCCGAGGTTCTGAATATTATAAATTTTTTCGAAATGAGTTTCCCAATCTGACATGGCGACATTGTTTACCTTTGAAGAGTCACCTTTTTTATTTAATAATTTGTAAGATAGATGCTCAGCTTCAAAAATGATTTTTTCATCACATTTCTCGATAAATTTGTCCTTTTTCTGTTTAATTATTCTTCTATAAGCCGTCTTGACATTGGCAAAAATTTCTAGCACTTCTAATTTAATATTTTCAGAATTTGGGAGAATAGATGATGCAGAAAGTTTATCAATAAAATTTTGAAGAAATTTTAGATCTTGTTTGAGTTCAAAGCACTCGGAATCGAACCACGGTTTACTAATACGAGACTTGCAGAGCAAATAATATTTAGATTTTTCAACAATTGTGAGAATATTTTCATAAAATATATTATTATCCTCTAAAGCTGATTTAAGTGACTCCTTTTGACCAGCCAAAACATTTGTCAAGCAATTATAATCAATCTTAAAAGATTTTACACGCTCTGCAGTTTCTAAGGAGGAAACAGGGACTTGAAACTTAAAATTTAGTTGTCTGTGTTTTCTGATGAAAGAGTCAGTCAATTTGAAGTCTAACTGTAAAATTTTGCTAGAGCATAGAATTAAATCGACAACGCTCTCTCCATTTGAGGCAACGTACGTGCTTTTATAAGGAAGTGTATTAGCTATACTTAATTCATTCAGGAACATAAAATCAGTGATCAAGTCATTCTTCAAATTTTTACGGTCAATGCGGCAATTGAAGTCACCGCAATAAATCATTACTTCAGGTAAACGAGCGTAACTAACTGCTTCAATAAGTTCATCCCACAAACAATCGGTGTTAATGTTAGGCTCAAAGTAACTACCAAGGATTGAAAAATATTCAAAATTTAGAATAATAGTATTCTCAAGAGAAAAGAAGTTGACAAGTTTTCCGCATTTGGCGTTGTAATAGACTGAAACTCCCCTCATCGGGCGTCCAAAAGAGTGATTTTTTATGCCAAAGATGTGTTTAGAATAGAACCCCATTATTGAAAAATCGTCTAATAAAAATGTTTCAGTCAGAACTAAGATATCAAACTTACTAAAATAGTTATCTCCCAAAAGTTCATGAACTTTTCTCAAAGATTCTACATTCCACACAAATAATGAAATTTGAACTGACTGCACTAATTGATCATTGCTGGGGACATTTAATTTAAACTTGGATCAGACCTTGCACCTGCACCTTGATCAGTCGAGGGAGCTGGAGCCTCGTTCCTAGGAACTGGAGAAAAAAGCTGACAGCAACCACGCCACCTCTTGGACTGCACTTTATTGTAAAAGTGCACCTTGATGCTGACGTCTTTCAGTTCGTTGTATAGCTGCTTCAGGATCCAAACACGGTTCATTCTGTCAGAGCCACTGCAAAGGAAAGACATCGCCACCTCTTCTAGCTTTTCTTTCTTGATTTCTTCGGCGAGCTTCTTGAAGGATTTCCTCACATTCAGAACAAAAGGCTCAGGCTTTTTGTATAACTTATAGGAGGACTTCTCTTTGGTGACAAGATGCCAAATTGTACCCCCTACAGCTTCAGATTCTTGGGTGATGATGTCGCCAACACCCGCAACGTTGGGTTCGACGTCTGGACGACCAGCAATTTCAGCACAGTCCCGAGCGACTCCCACACCCATCACAAAATCCGACCCAACTGCGTGCACCTTGACCTCTTCTTGAGCTTCCCAGAGGTTCCCAGTATGTTCTACGAAAGAGCATTTAGCTCCTTCAATGGCCAGAGAGACGCCGTCCTCTAGGGCTTTGTTGAGCACGGCGCACTCATCGATGTAGATGTTCGTATTGGGTGAGTCATCAGATTTTTCAATCTTCTGGAAGAGTCTTTTATGGGACCACTGTGGGCGAGGAAAATTATTCTGGAATGGAGGCGAAAGCTGCTGTTGAAGCGAATGATGCTTCTGGTCCTTGAGACACTCTCGAACGGACCTAAGTTCGTTGCGAAGCTCCTGGAGTTGCCACTCGTAGCGCTCCTCCCGCTGTCTGGAGTCAGAAATCACACGCTCAAATTCACTTCTCATGAATAGCATATTAGCTTTGAAGGCTTCTGTGAGATTTTCAACGACGGAGGCAAGATCGACTTGCTTAACATCGCCAGATTGATCATAATGTCGAGGAATAACAGGTGTCTGAAGATACGTCTGTTGGCAAGACTGCTGAGGGGGCGGGTCCGACTGTGGTGTTTTCGCCGGCCAGGTCTGACTTCCAGAACCCGCGTGATGAGGTCCAAAGTGAAGCGAATTGTTCGTTTGGAAAGGGTTGGCGTGTTGAGCTCCCGGAAATTGCTGCAGGGGCACCTGGAGCCCTGGCACGGAGCTCTGCCACACCCTGGGTGACGACATCCTTAAAGAACTCGAGAAAACAGTAAGAAAACTGCGAGCCGATACACGGGGCTGACCACACTTACCGGCGGCAAGGCTGCCAATCATGTATTTGCTTTTAAATAAAATGTAAAGTATGAATGTACATTGTAATATTATAATATGCTTTTAAGTGAAATGTTATATGTAAATACTAAATGTAATATTCTAATATGTATTTGCTATTAAATAAAATGTTATAATAAATGTACAATGTAACATTTAAAAATGCTTTTAATTAAAATGTTATATGTAAATAATCAATGTAACCTTTTAAAATGCTTTTAAATGAAGTGTTATGAGTAAATACTTTATGTTACCTAATAAAATGAAATGTTATATGTAAATACTAAATGTAATATTATCAAATGTATTCACTTTTAAATAGAAAGTAATATTGAAATGTACAATATAACATTATAAAATGCTTTTTAATGAAATGTTATATGTAAATACCTCATGTAACATTATAAAATAAAATGTTATATGAGAATACTAAATATGATTTTATTTATTGAATCTGCTTTTGAAACAAAATGTAAAAAGTAAATAGAAAATGTAATATTTTAATATGTAATTGTTATTAAAAAAAATTTAAAGTATAAATGTACAGTGTAATAATATAATATGCTTTTAAGTGAAATGTTATATGTAAATACTAAATGTAATATTCTAATATGTATTTGCTATTAAATAAAATGTTATAATAAATGTTCAATGTAACATTTAAAATTGCTTTTAATTAAAATGTTATATGTAAATAATCAATGTAACCTTTTAAAATGCTTTTAAATGAAGTGTTATGTGTAAATACTTTAAGTTACCTAATAAAATGAAATGTTATATGTAAAAAATAAATGTAATATTCTAATATGTATTTGCTATAAAATAAAATGTAAAAATAAACTTACAATGTTACATTTTAAAATGCTTTTAAATGAAATGTTATATTTAAATACTAAATGTAGTGTGTTCATATGTACTTGCTTTTAAATAAAACGTTATATGTAAAATTACAATGTAACATTATAAAATGCTTTAAAATGAAATGTTATATGTAAATACTAAATGTAATGTTACAATATGTACATGCTTTAAAATAAAACGTATTATGTAAAATTACAATAAAACATTATAAAATGCTTTAAAACGAAATGTTATGTGTAAATACCTAATGTTAAATTATAAAATGTAATGTTATATGTTAATACTAAATGTGATATTAAAATATGAATCTGCTTTTTAAACAAAATGTAATATGTAAATACTAAATGTTACATTTTAATGTGTTTGCTTTTAAATAAAATGTAATATGTAAATGTTCAATGAAACCTTTTAAAATACTTTTAAATGAAATGTTATGTGAAAATACCTTATGTTACATTATAAAATAAAATGTTATATGAGAATTCTAAATATGATTTAATTTATTGAATCTGCTTTTGGAACAAAATGTAAAAAGTAAATACAAAATGTAATATTTTAATATGTAATTGTTATTAAATAAAATGTAAAGTATAAATGTACAGTGTAATAATATAATATGCTTTTAAGTGAAATGTTATATGTAAATACTAAATGTAATATTCTAATATGTATTTGCAATTAAATAAAATGTTATAATAAATGTTCAATGTAACATTTAAAAATGCTTTTAATTAAAATGTTATATGTAAATAATCAATGTAACCTTTACAAATGCTTCTAAATGAAGTGTTATGTGTAAATACTTTAAGTTACCTAATAAAATGAAATGTTATGTGTAAAAAATAAATATAATATTCTAATATGTATTTGCTATTAAATAAAATGTAAAAATAAACGTACAATGTAACATTTTGAAATGCTTTTAAATGGAATGTTATATTTAAATACTAAATGTAATGTGTTCATATGTACTTGCTTTTAAATAAAACGTTATATGTAAAATTACAATGTAACATTATAAAATGCTTTAAAATGAAATGTTATATGTAAATACTAAATGTTATGTTATAATATGTACATGCTTTAAAATAAAACGTATTATGTAAAATTACAATGTAACATTATAAAATGCTTTAAAACGAAATGTTATGTGCAAATACCTAATGTTAAATTATAAAATGTAATGTTATATGTTAATACTAAATGTGATATTAAAATATGAATCTGCTTTCAAAATTTAATATGTAAATACTTAATGTAACATTTTAATGTGTTTGCTTTTAAATAAAATGTAATATGTAAATGTTCAATGAAACCTTTTAAAATGCTTTTAAATGAAATGTTATGTGTAAATACCTCATGTTACATCATAAAATGAAATGTTATATGTGAATACTAAATGTAATATTCTAATATGTATTTGCTTTAAAATAAAATGTAAAGTATATAAAATGTTATATTATAAAATGCTTTTAAATGAAATGTAATATGTAAATGTTCAATGTTACCTTTTAAAATGCTTTAAAATGAAATGTTATGTGTAAATACCTTATGAAACATTATAAAATAAAATGTAATATGAGAATACTAAATATGATTTTATTTATTGAATCTGCTTTTGAAACAAAATGTAAAAAGAAAATACAAAATGTAATATTTTAATATGTAATTGTTATTAAATAAAATGTAAAGTATAAATGTACAGTGTAATAATATAATATGCTTTTTAATGAAATGTTACACGTAAATGTTCAATGTAACCTTTTAAAATGCTTTTAAATGAAATGTTATGTGTAAATACTTAATGTTACCTAATAAAATGAAATGTTATATGTGATTATTAAATGTAATGTTATAATATGTACTTGCTTTTTAATAAAATGTAATATGTAAATGTAAAATGTAACATTATAAAATGCTTTTAAATGAAATGTTATATGTAAATACCTTGTGTTACATTATAAAATGAAATGTTTTAAGTGAATACTAAATGTAATATTCTAATATGTATTTGCTTTTAAATAAAATGTTATGATAAATGTACAATGTAACATTTAAAAATGCTTTTAATTAAAATGTTATTTGTAAATAATCAATGTAACCTTTTAAAATGCTTTTAAATGAAGTGTTATGAGTAAATGTTACCTAATAAAATGAAATGTTATATGTAAATACTAAATGTAATATTATCAAATGTATTCACTTTTAAATAGAAAGTAATATTGAAATGTACAATATAACATTATAAAATGCTTTTTAATGAAATGTTATATGTAAATACCTCATGTAACATTATAAAATAAAATGTTATATGAGAATACTAAATATGATTTTATTTATTGAATCTGCTTTTAAAACAAAATGTAAAAAGTAAATAGAAAATGTAATATTTTAATATGTAATTGTTATTAAAAAAAATTTAAAGTATAAATGTACAGTGTAATAATATAATATGCTTTTAAGTGAAATGTTATATGTAAATACTAAATGTAATATTCTAATATGTATTTGCTATAAAATAAAATGTAAAAATAAACGTACAATGTTACATTTTAAAATTTTTTTAAATGAAATGTTATATTTAAATACTAAATGTAATGTGTTCATATGTACTTGCTTTTAAATAAAACGTTATATGTAAAATTACAATGTAACATTATAAAATGCTTTAAAATGAAATGTTATATGTAAATACTAAATGTAATGTTATAATATGTACATGCTTTAAAATAAAACGTATTATGTAAAATTACAATGTAACATTATAAAATGCTTTAAAACGAAATGTTATGTGTAAATACCTAATGTTAAATTATAAAATATAATGTTATATGTTAATTCTAAATGTGATATTAAAATATGAATCTGCTTTTTAAACAAAATGTAATATGTAAATACTAAATGTAACATTTTAATGTGTTTGCTTTTAAATAAAATGTAATATGTAAATGTTCAATGAAACCTTTTAAAATGCTTTTTAATGAAATATTATATGTAAATACTAAATGTTATATTTTAATATGTGTTTGCTTTAAAATAAAATGTTTTAAGTAGATGTACAATGTAACCTTTAAAAATGCTTTTAAATGAAATGTTATGTGTAAATACTTAATGTTACCTAATAAAATGAAATGTTATATGTGAATATTAAATGTAATAATAATAAATAATATGTACTTGCTTCATAATAAAATGTAATATGTAAATGTATAATGTAACATTATAAAATGCTTTTAAATGAAATGTTATGTGTAAATACCTCATGTTACATCATAAAATGAAATGGTATATGTGAATACTAAATGTAATATTCTAATATGTATTTGCTTTTAAATAAAATGTAAAGTATGAATGTACATTGTAATATTATAAAATGCTTTTAAATGAAATGTAATATGTAAATGTTCAATGTAACCTTTTAAAATGCTTTTAAATGAAATGTTATGTGTAAATACTTAATGTTACCTAATAAAATGAAATGTTATATGGGAATATTAAATGTAATGTTATAATATGTACTAGCTTTTTAATAAAATGTAATATGTAAAATGTATGTTAAATGAAATGTTATATTTAAATACTAAATGTATATTACAATATGTACATGCTTTAAAATAAAACGTATTATGTAAAATTACAATGTAACATTATAAAATGCTTTAAAACGAAATGTTATGTGTAAATACCTAATGTTAAATTATAAAATGTAATGTTATATGTTAATACTAAATGTGATATTAAAATATGAATCTGCTTTTTAAACAAAATGTAATATGTAAATACTAAATGTAACATTTTAATGTGTTTGCTTTTAAATAAAATGTAATATGTAAATGTTCAATGAAACCTTTTAAAATACTTTTAAATGAAATGTTATGTGAAAATACCTAATGTTACATTATAAAATAAAATGTTATATGAGAATTCTAAATATGATTTAATTTATTGAATCTGCTTTTGGAACAAAATGTAAAAAGTAAATACAAAATGTAATATTTTAATATGTAATTGTTATTAAATAAAATGTAAAGTATAAATGTACAGTGTAATAATATAATATGCTTTTAAGTGAAATGTTATATGTAAATACTAAATGTAATATTCTAATATGTATTTGCTATTAAATAAAATGTTATAATAAATGTTCAATGTAACATTTAAAAATGCTTTTAATTAAAATGTTATATGTAAATAATCAATGTAACCTTTACAAATGCTTCTAAATGAAGTGTTATGTGTAAATACTTTAAGTTACCTAATAAAATGAAATGTTATATGTAAAAAATAAATATAATATTCTAATATGTATTTGCTATTAAATAAAATGTAAAAATAAACGTACAATGTAACATTTTGAAATGCTTTTAAATGGAATGTTATATTTAAATACTAAATGTAATGTGTTCATATGTACTTGCTTTTAAATAAAACGTTATATGTAAAATTACAATGAAACATTATAAAATGCTTTAAAATGAAATGTTATATGTAAATACTAAATGTTATGTTATAATATGTACATGCTTTAAAATAAAACGTATTATGTAAAATTACAATGTAACATTATAAAATGCTTTAAAACGA
The DNA here is from genome assembly GCF_949628265.1 of Cloeon dipterum. Lineage (NCBI taxonomy): Eukaryota > Metazoa > Arthropoda > Insecta > Ephemeroptera > Baetidae > Cloeon > Cloeon dipterum. The sequence continues at coordinate 79,036 of NW_027052680.1, read as the reverse complement.
AATGTTATGTGCAAATACCTAATGTTAAATTATAAAATGTAATGTTATATGTTACTACTAAATGTGATATTAAAATATGAATCTGCTTTCAAAATTTAATATGTAAATACTTAATGTAACATTTTAATGTGTTTGCTTTTAAATAAAATGTAATATGTAAATGTTCAATGAAACCTTTTAAAATGCTTTTTAATGAAATGTTATATGTAAATACTAAAATTAATAATTTCGTTTATTAAACACCTATTTGTGTACAACAGATTATATTATATAACAGATAATTGTCAGGTCAGTCATTTGGCAGGTAATTTTGCTGCCTGGGTCAGACTCATCTGGTTCTTGTCACAGCTTAAAAAGTGATAGAAATCCATGCTCTTATCACAAAGTTTACAAACACAGCCTGGAAGAGCTTCACTATGAAATTCTTTAATTTTACACAGCAGATAGTGAAAGCCGTGACAAGCATGCCGTGTTAGCGTGTGCCTGCTTGTGTAGCACACGGCCTTCCAACTCTGGTCAACCATCGCGGGCGTGTCGAAAAACCCCGGCTCAATCCGGAAAATCTTAAACCACTGGTTTTGAATAAATTTATTTTAATTTGTGGTGTGAGGAAGAGCAAATCTATCAGCTAAGTCATCTACAAAGAAACTAGTGTCAGCCAGCTTGTAAGACAATCTCGATTTCATATACTTTGATAAGCCAAGTGCTCTCTTTAGAAATCTCGACTTTACTGATTCTAGCTTGGCAAAATCACTCAGTGTCAGGTGCGGCCAGATCACCTGCACACCATAGCTCGCGATAGGCGCGATTGCGAGATCAAAAAGCTTTAGGGCTGTGTTAACAGATGACTTTGAGAGGGAGGTCATTTTAGCCGTGGCAAAAATTGCTGCTCTAGATTTTTTCAAAATATGTTTCGAAAATGAGCGGCCGGAGGATTGGAGCGTGACTCCCAAATAGTTAAACTCAGAGACAAACTCGATTTTCTCATCATTTACGACAAAAGAGTCAAACTTCCCAAGCCTACCACGCCCTCCATTTCTGAACTTCACGATTTTACATTTTTGAAAATTTAATTCTAATTTCCTCTCCATTAAATAGTCAATTAGTAGAAGAGTAAAGCGCTTAAGATCATCCAAATTTGTGGAAAGCAAGGCCATGTCATCAGCATAGAGGATGAGTTTGACATTTGGCACCTTTTCTAAAAGTGAGTTTATGTCTGCTAATGAAAAGATAAAGAGAAAAGGGGAGATGCAACCGCCTTGCCGCACACCATTTGTCTGGACAATTGGGTCTGACTTGGAGATTCCATCATGGACAATTAGGAAGTTCGAATCAAGCATCTCTGCCAGCAATTCAAGCTCACTGACAGAGAACCTCCGAGTCTCCACCAGTTTGTCAAAGATAAAACCCCTATCAATAGAATCAAACGCTTTTTTAATGTCCAGGAAAAGGGCGTACAGCGACTTATTGCTTTCATACACTACAAAATCAATTTCATCAATCAGGAACTGTACGGCCTGTAGAGTAGACCTCCCTCTCACGAACCCAAATTGGTTTGACGGAATTAGCTCGATGAGGCGAGAGTAAAGGCGATTGTTCATCACTCGGTCCAGGAGCCCATACAGTGAGCAGCAAACACTTATGCCTCTATAATTATTGACGTCAGAGATGCTGCCCTTTCCCTTGTATAGTAATTTCAAATTGGACGTTTTCCACGCACTTGGAAACGCGCCCAACTCGAGACAAACATTTAGGAAGGCCGTCATCTCGGCGGGAATAACCTGCCACAAGTGCTTAACCACCCCATTTCGCAACTCATCTGGACCGGGAGCCTTTTTGTTTTTTATCGCCTGAAGAGCAAATTCAACTTCCGCCTGAATAAAAGGAGAATGAGTTACTTCACCCGCATACAGCCTCAACTTAGTCTTTAGATTTAAACGATCACGCTGCCCCAGACATTCTCTATTGAAAACCCCGCCCAAAAATTGCACCCATGATGACATAGAAATATCATTGGCCACAAGAGATGAGCCCATGTCATTCAATCGAAGAAATCTGTAGCAGCGTGCCTCAGCCTCTAAAATGATTCTTTCGTCAAGTAGTTCCTGATGTTTGGCCTTTTTTATCTTACACAATTGTCGGTAGTTAGCTTTGGCGTCACAAAGGGCCACTCGGATTCTATTTTGCGCTGTTGGAGGTAAAGACTTGAATCTACACGAATCAACCTTTGTTCTAATATTCAAGATAAGTTTTTTAAGGATGAAGCATTCACTGTCGTGCCACGGCTGGCCATTCTTTTTATTTGCACTATTCAAATTTACAGTTGCATTTTCAACTAATATTAGCAGACAGCTATAAAAGGCATTTAGATCCTTATCATTTAAATTATTTTGGAGAGATTGTTTGGCCTCCTCTCCGCACATAGCTAACTTTTCCACAATAACTCTACGCCCAGTCTTTACTGTAATCGCAGTTAGGCTGCATTTGACTTTAAAGGGCACTTCCAATTTCACGCACAATACACTATGCTTCCTCAAATATGTATCCACCACTTTGAAAGACTTGTTAATGATCTGAGAGCTGCACATTAAAATATCTATCACACTCGAGCCATTCTTTGAAGTGTACGTGCTTTGTAAGGGGATTTTATTTATTAATTGTAGGCTGTTTAGCAGAATAAATTCGTGGATCAATTCCCCTTTGCCTTTATCCTTGTCAATGCGACAGTTATAGTCGCCTGCAAAAACTACGGACTCTGGATTTGAAATAAAGGAAAAAGTCTCAGTGAGTTCGTCCCAAATGCTATCTTTGGACATAGATGGATTAAAATATGAGGCCACAATGCTCACGTTGTTAAAATTTAATATAAGTGAATTTTCCAGAGCTGTCCAGCTGGCCAAGACTCCCAGAGTTGAGCGGAAAAAGATCGACACGCCACGCATCGGCCTCCCCGATTCTTTCTTTGTTCCAAACAAGTGCTTACAATAGAAGTTAGGAATAGCAAAATCAGTCAACAGGAAGGTCTCTGTCAAGATAATTATCTCGAATTTACAGAGAAAATTCACATCAAGTAAGGGAAAAACATTTTTGAGACCTTCGATGTTCCAGAGAAGTAGGGAAAGTTTTTGGCTTAACTGACTGTCTTGCTGCTCTTGCTGAGCAGGTTTTTTGGTCTCGTTGATGGATTTATAACATCATCAGGCCTCGCAGCTGGGAAGATGCCCTTCCTCGGCCGTAGCACTCTCGTCTGCTGGGCTGGGCTGCTGCTGATTTCAGGCTCGGCTCTCGTTTCTGCTCCACACGCCTTACTGCGGGCAAGGTGATTGGATTTCTGAGTTGTTCCAGAAAGAGCCCCCTCGGCAAAGAGAGCCTCAGGAGCAAAGTCCAAGGGTACATCACCTGATTTTTGTATCGATGGGGTGGAGCCGGACGCGAGGGAAGATAAAGCCCCTGTCAACTCACAGGCCTTCGGATCGCGCCCGGCGGACCCACCCGTTGAGGTGACAGTATTTTTAGCAGCTTTTATGAAAGGGGAGGCACTGCTACGCCTGAGGACAAGGGGGGAGGAAGGCGGCTCCTCTTCGCGTTCTGGTTCAACACCACCGGCCTCAAGCAGCGCTTGGAGCCTTCGCTGACAGTCATTGTAAAAGCGCTCGTCCGCAGAGATCTTCCGGCGGCTTTTACTGGTCCTTATCGGTCTGTCAGGAGTAAGAGACTTATCAGCGAGAGCAGGTGGCACACCAGCCAACGAGTCATTGGCTAGCGACAAGCAAGGAACGTTCTCACCTGTATTATTGGCCGCCAGGGTGGGGCTGGACACAGAGGGCGTAGTGGTGGCCCCCGTCGTCTCTGCGTTGTCCTCCCTGTGTCGAGCCAATCCACCCTCCACAGCGGTATCTCGAGCTCGGACGGTCTTATGGGCGCCGCCAGACCAACGTCGTTGTGGGGCCACTCTTCTCTGCTTTCTCGGCCTTCTCTCAGCAGGGAGGGTGAACACGAGCACCTCAGTGTCAGCGCCAGCGAAAGCTTCCTCAAGAACACCGCGCACCCAAGGCCAAGGGAGACGATCCAATCCGGCGCCTATACGGGGAATCGAGAGCGTAGCCACCCTCGACTCAGCACAGCGCCGCGCCAGCTCAAAGACTGCAGCTCGGAAGTCGCCAGGCAGAGGTCTACATCGGGCTGAACGGGGCTTTGTCACAAGATGAAAGACGAGGCGGTCTTCTTTATCGCAGAACACCTGCGCGACCTGACCAGGGCATAGATCCAGCGTCTGTAAGTAGTCTTGGAAACCAAATCTAGTCCTAAAGGTCACTGCCAGTCCCGCGCCCATCAGGAAGTCGGCCCCGACGCAGTGAGCCATGGCTGACTGAAGAGGCGAGTCCACAAAAAGATCGCCAGCAATCTCAAAGATACGGGCCGGGGCTATTTTCTTCACTAAACCAGTTGGCATCTTGTTAGGTTGGCAGCGGGGCAATGTAGCTCTGTTTACATCAATTCGCAGCCCGCTCCTGGTGTCCTTATTCATCAAACCGGCCGGCAGCTGACCGCAAACAGCGAGTTTAATAATTTGGATTTCTTTGAGAACCTCGCTCAGCTCCAAATGCAGTCGATCAAGCTCGCAGTGACGCCTCTGGCAACAGCATGTTGGTCCATCCCTTGGGCATGGGCGCTTCTCCGACTCGTCAAAACCGCCCCACATCTTAGAGGTTGAGGTTGCAAACAGTCCCAGGGCGCAGAGGAAGGTCTATTTCACGATGGCAAGGTACCAAGTCAGCGACTACAGTAAGAGAACGGCCAACAACTCGCGAAAAACGAGGAGCCTTATTTAATTTGTTTTGGTCGGTAGGCAGTCCTACCAATCATTCAATATATTTTTAGTATGTAATTACTAAATGTTATATTTTAATATGTGTTTGCTTTAAAATAAAATGTTTTAAGTAGATGTACAATGTAACCTTTAAAAATGCTTTTAAATGAAATGTTATGTGTAATCACTTAATGTTACCTAATAAAATGAAATGTTATATGTGAATATTAAATGTAATGTTATAATATGTACTTGCTTCATAATAAAATGTAATATGTAAATGTATTATGTAACATTATAAAATGCTTTTAAATGAAATGTTATGTGTAAATACCTCATGTTACATCATAAAATGAAATGTTATATGTGAATACTAAATGTAATATTCTAATATGTATTTGCTTTAAAATAAAATGTAAAGTATATAAAATGTTATATTATAAAATGCTTTTAAATGAAATGTAATATGTAAATGTTCAATGTTACCTTTTAAAATGCTTTAAAATGAAATGTTATGTGTAAATACCTTATGAAACATTATAAAATAAAATGTAATATGAGAATACTAAATATGATTTTATTTATTGAATCTGCTTTTGAAACAAAATGTAAAAAGAAAATACAAAATGTAATATTTTAATATGTAATTGTTATTAAATAAAATGTAAAGTATAAATGTACAGTGTAATAATATAATATGCTTTTTAATGAAATGTTACATGTAAATGTTCAATGTAACCTTTTAAAATGCTTTTAAATGAAATGTTATGTGTAAATACTTAATGTTACCTAATAAAATGAAATGTTATATGTGAATATTAAATGTAATGTTATAATATGTACTTGCTTTTTAATAAAATGTAATATGTAAATGTAAAATGTAACATTATAAAATGCTTTTAAATGAAATGTTATGTGTAAATACCTCATGTTACATCATAAAATGAAATGTTTTATGTGAATACTAAATGTAATATTCTAATATGTATTTGCTTTTAAATAAAATGTAAAGTATGAATGTACATTGTAATATTATAAAATGCTTTTAAATGAAATGTAATATGTAAATGTTCAATGTAACCTTTTAAAATACTTTTAAATGAAATGTTATGTGAAAATACCTTATGTTACATTATAAAATAAAATGTTATATGAGAATACTAAATATGATTTAATTTATTGAATCTGCTTTTGGAACAAAATGTAAAAAGTAAATACAAAATGTAATATTTTAATATGTAATTGTTATTAAATAAAATGTAAAGTATAAATGTACAGTGTAATAATATAATATGCTTTTAAGTGAAATGTTATATGTAAATACTAAATGTAATATTCTTATATGTATTTGCTATTAAATAAAATGTAATAATAAATGTTCAATGTAACATTTAAAATTGCTTTTAATTAAAATGTTATATGTAAATAATCAATGTAACCTTTTAAAATGCTTTTAAATGAAGTGTTATGTGTAAATACTTTAAGTTACCTAATAAAATGAAATGTTATATGTAAAAAATAAATATAATATTCTAATATGTATTTGCTATTAAATAAAATGTAAAAATAAACGTACAATGTAACATTTTGAAATGCTTTTAAATGGAATGTTATATTTAAATACTAAATGTAATGTGTTCATATGTACTTGCTTTTAAATAAAACGTTATATGTAAAATTACAATGTAACATTATAAAATGCTTTAAAATGAAATGTTATATGTAAATACTAAATGTATTGTTATAATATGTACATGCTTTAAAATAAAACGTATTATGTAAAATTACAATGTAACATTATAAAATGCTTTCAAACGAAATGTTATGTGCAAATACCTAATGTTAAATTATAAAATGTAATGTTATATGTTAGTACTAAATGTGATATTAAAATATGAATCTGCTTTCAAAATTTAATATGTAAATACTTAATGTAACATTTTAATGTGTTTGCTTTTAAATAAAATGTACTATGTAAATGTTCAATGAAACCTTTTAAAATGCTTTTTAATGAAATGTTATATGTAAATACTAAATGTTATATTTTAATATGTGTTTGCTTTAAAATAAAATGTTTTAAGTAGATGTACAATGTAACCTTTAAAAATGCTTTTAAATGAAATGTTATGTGTAATCACTTTATGTTACCTAATAAAATGAAATGTTATATGTGAATATTTAATGTAATGTTATAATATGAACTTGCTTCATAATAAAATGTAATATTTAAATGTATAATGTAACATTATAAAATACTTTTAAATAAAATGTAAAGTATGAATGTACATTGTAATATTATAAAATGCTTTTAAATGAAATGTAATACGTAAATGTTCAATGTAACCTTTTAAAATACTTTTAAATGAAATGTTATGTGAAAATACTTTATGTTACCTAATAAAATGAAATGTTATATGTGAATATTAAATGTAATGTTATAATATGAACTTGCTTCATAATAAAATGTAATATGTAAATGTATAATGTAACATTATAAAATACTTTTAAATAAAATGTAAAGTATGAATGTACATTGTAATATTATAAAATGCTTTTAAATGAAATGTAATATGTAAATGTTCAATGTAACCTTTTAAAATACTTTTAAATGAAATGTTATGTGAAAATACCTTATGTTACATTATAAAATAAAATGTTATATGAGAATACTAAATATGATTTAATTTATTGAATCTGCTTTTGGAACAAAATGTAAAAAGTAAATACAAAATGTAATATTTTAATATGTAATTGTTATTAAATAAAATGTAAAGTATAAATGTACAGTGTAATAATATAATATGCTTTTAAGTGAAATGTTATATGTAAATACTAAATGTAATATTCTAATATGTATTTGCTATTAAATAAAATGTTATAATAAATGTTCAATGTAACATTTAAAAATGCTTTTAATTAAAATGTTATATGTAAATAATCAATGTAACCTTTACAAATGCTTCTAAATGAAGTGTTATGTGTAAATACTTTAAGTTACCTAATAAAATGAAATGTTATATGTAAAAAATAAATATAATATTCTAATATGTATTTGCTATTAAATAAAATGTAAAAATAAACGTACAATGTAACATTTTGAAATGCTTTTAAATGGAATGTTATATTTAAATACTAAATGTAATGTGTTCATATGTACTTGCTTTTAAATAAAACGTTATATGTAAAATTACAATGTAACATTATAAAATGCTTTAAAATGAAATGTTATATGTAAATACTAAATGTAATGTTATAATATGTACATGCTTTAAAATAAAACGTATTATGTAAAATTACAATGTAACATTATAAAATGCTTTAAAATGAAATGTTATGTGTAAATACCTAATGTTAAATTATAAAATGTAATGTTATATGTTAATACTAAATGTGATATTAAAATATGAATCTGCTTTTTAAACAAAATGTAATATGTAAATACTAAATGTAACATTTTAATGTGTTTGCTTTTAAATAAAATGTTATATGTAAATGTTCAATGAAACCTTTTAAAATGCTTTTTAATGAAATGTTATATGTAAATACTAAATGTTATATTTTAATATGTGTTTGCTTTTAAATAAAATGTTTTAAGTAAATGTACAATGTAATCTTTAAAAATGCTTTTAAATGAAATGTTATGTGTAATCACTTAATGTTACCTAATAAAATGAAATGTTATATGTGAATATTAAATGTAATGTTATAATATGAACTTGCTTCATAATAAAATGTAATATGTAAATGTATAATGTAACATTATAAAATACTTTTAAATAAAATGTAAAGTATGAATGTACATTGTAATATTATAAAATGCTTTTAAATGAAATGTAATACGTAAATGTTCAATGTAACCTTTTAAAATACTTTTAAATGAAATGTTATGTGAAAATACTTTATGTTACCTAATAAAATGAAATGTTGTATGTGATTATTAAATGTAATGTTATAATATGTACTTGCTTTTTAATAAAATGTAATGTGTAAATGTAAAATGTAACATTATAAAATGCTTTTAAATGAAATGTTATGTGTAAATACCTCATGTTACATCATAAAATGAAATGTTATATGTTAAAATGCTTTTAAATGGAATGTTATATTTAAATACTAAATGTAATGTGTTCATATGTACTTGCTTTTAAATAAAACGTTATATGTAAAATTACAATGTAACATTATAAAATGCTTTAAAATGAAATGTTATATGTAAATACTAAATGTAATGTTATAATATGTACATTCTTTAAAATAAAACGTATTATGTAAAATTACAATGTAACATTATAAAATGCATTAAAACGAAATGTTGTGTGTAAATACCTAATGTTAAATTATAAAATGTAATGTTATATGTTAATACTAAATGTGATATTAAAATATGAATCTGCTTTTTAAACAAAATGTAATATGTAAATACTAAATGTAACATTTTAATGTGTTTGCTTTAAAATAAAATGTTTTAAGTAGATGTACAATGTAACCTTTAAAAATGCTTTTAAATGAAATGTTATGTGTAAATACTTAATGTTACCTAATAAAATGAAATGTTATATGTGAATATTAAATGTAATGTTATAATATGTACTTGCTTCATAATAAAATGTAATATGTAAATGTATAATGTAACATTATAAAATGCTTTTAAATGAAATGTTATGTGTAAATACATCATGTTACATCATAAAATGAAAAGTTATATGTGAATACTAAATGTAATATTCTAATATGTATTTGCTTTTAAATAAAATGTAAAGTATATCGTCTTGGTGCCGTAAAAATCGCGCATGTGTTCTTGGTGTACCCGTAAAAAGCGCGCATGTGTTTTTGGTGTACCCGTAAAAAGCGCGCATGTGTAAAGTTGCGCATCTGAAAAAGTGCGTAAGTAACAGTGGGTTACCAAACACATTTTTTTTTAAATTTTAAATTTTTGGCGCCTATTACATGCCCCATCCAAATATTATGCTCCTCTGACAGCAGGAACATCATCTAGTGACAACGCCAATAAGTAAGGATAGTAGCCGGCAGCCGCGTAAACATGCATACCTCATGCACCTCTCATAATATTCATTTTGTTTATAATTTCGTTGGTAATGTGAATGAAGTATGTTAAAGGTATAATACATGAAAACTAGTAAAATAAAATGCAATACCAATACTTCTGTTAGAGCAGCTTGTAAGGATGATGAGAAACAAAGAAAGGAAAACTACTTCTTGCAGAATGCCCACATACACGCGCATGATGACAATACTGAGATAGTTTTGCAACTCCAAATCTCGGGTTTTAACCATTAGAATTGAAAAAACTAACCACCGTTGGAATTTAGCGGTGGTTATTTTTTAATTCTGTTGGTTCGAACCTGAGATTTGGGGGTATAATCAATCCAAAAACTCGACGCGGATGTTCAAAGGTCACAATCTGGGAATTATTTGAGCATACTTCAAAGCTTTTTGCTCAGGGGTGTACTATAACAAAAATTTAATAAACGTTTAACTCGTTTCAACATGGCAAACAGCTTTTATGTTGACCTCAAAGTGGTAGGTCAAAGATCAAGGTCATAAAAATTAACTTTTGGATTTTAAACTCAAATTTTAAAATGAATAATATATTGAAATTTTTTTTTCATAGCCATTTTGTAGAGCACAAAAAATTAAGCTACAAACGTCAAAATTTGGAATGGCGTTTTTCCTCATTTTTTTAATAAAAAATGAAAATTTCGAAAAATCTTGTTTTCCGAGGTTGCTAAAAATCGATGATCGATTAAATCTCGACTTGCAATCATCCGATTTTGAAAAAACCGAATACCGTTAGACTTGTTTTAACGGCCCCAAGTGCACTAAAGGGGTATAGTACCCACCAACCCCCAACCCCCTTTTAACCCCTTAATTACCTGAAATTTAGCATTATTCGTCCGTTTCAACACCTTAGCACGACGTTGACTTGTAATTGTCTTCTTCAAACCAATTTAGTTACTTAGTTCACTTCAATACGAGTCAAACGGTACTTAATTTTTGTAAATAGGACCACCTTTTTGTGTTTAGTTCGAGATTTGGTGCTCATCGAGCATTTTAATGCATCCGCGTCTTAATAAAAAACTTTGTGTCACCCAAATATCAGGTTGTAGTGGTCCTAATTTCAAAAATTAAGTATCGTTTGACTCGTATTGAAGTGAACTAAGTAACTAAATTGGTTTGAAGAAGACAATTACTCGTCAACGTTGTGCTAAGGTGTTGAAAAGGCCGAAAAAATGCTAAATTTCACGTTATTAAGGGGGTTAAATGGGGGTTGGGGGTTGGTGGGAATCATACCACTTTATTGCACTTAGGGATGTCAAGACGAGTCTAACGGTATGTGGTTTTTGAAATTCGGATGATTAGAAGTCGAGATTTGGTCGATCATCGTTTTTTACTAACCTTGAAAAACAAGTTTTTTCGAAGTTCTCATTTTTTAATAAAAAAAATGATACAAAATGCCATTTTAAATTTTTACGTTTTTAACTTAAATTTTTGTGCTCTACAAAATGGATATGAAAAAAATTAAAAATGTCGAAATATTCATTCTCAAATTTGAGTTTAGATTAAAAAATCTATTTTAATGACAACGACATTTGACCTAAAAAATGTCATGTTTTTTTGAAATGCAAAATCTCCGAAAACTAAAAATTAATCGCTCATGATTAAAGTACAAGCTAATGTTGGAAAGTATATAATTAGGCACTAGGTTTGAAGAAAAATCATGAAATTTCTTATTAAAACATGCAGGTCTCGGAAGAAAGCCTATTTGAAAAGTGGGAACTTGGGCTTTGCTTCGTGAATTTTTGATAAAAATTGTAAGCCACCATTTGTGCATCTAATAACAGCATTCAAATACAGCAACAGCTTCGATGTGCTCCATGCATTGTAGTGGGGAAACAGTTTTTTCTCTCTCCTGTAAAATTGAGATTTGGAGCTATGCGCAACTTTTACGGGTACACCAAGAATACATGCGCGCTTTTTACGGTTACACCAAGAACACGTGCGCGCTTTTTACGGGTACACCAAGAACACATGCGCGATTTTTACGCCACCAGGACGATATAAAATGTAATATTATAAAATGCTTTTAAATGAAATGTAATATGTAAATGTTCAATGTAACCTTTTAAAATACTTTTAAATAAAATGTTATGTGTAAATACTTAATGTTACATTATAAAATGAAATGTTATATGAGAATACTAAATAAGATTTTATTTATTGAATCTGCTTTTGAAACAAAATGTAAAAAGAAAATACAAAATGTAATATTTTAATATGTAATTGCTATTAAATAAAATGTAAAGTATAAATGTACAGTGTAATAATATCATATGCTTTTTAATGAAATGTTACATGTAAATGTTCAATGTAACCTTTTAAAATGCTTTTAAATGAAATGTTATGTGTAAATACTTAATGTTACCTAATAAAATGAAATGTTATATGTGAATATTAAATGTAATGTTATAATATGTACTTGCTTTTTAATAAAATGTAATATGTAAATGTAAAATGTAACATTATAAAATGCTTTTAAATGAAATGTTATGTGTAAATACCTCATGTTACATCATAAAATGAAATGTTTTATGTGAATACTAAATGTTATATTCTAATATGTATTTGCTTTTAAATAAAATGTAAAGTATGAATGTACATTGTAATATTATAAAATGCTTTTAAATGAAATGTAATATGTAAATGTTCAATGTAACCTTTTAAAATACTTTTAAATAAAATGTTATGTGAAAATACCTTATGTTACATTATAAAATAAAATGTTATATGAGAATGCTAAATATGATTTTATTTATTGAATCTGCTTTTGAAACAAAATGTAAAAAGTAAATACAAAATGTAATATTTTAATATGTAATTGTTATTAAATAAAATGTAAAGTATAAATGTACAGTGTAATAATATAATATGCTTTTAAGTAAAATGTTATATGTAAATACTAAATGTAATATTCTAATATGTATTTGCTATTAAATAAAATGTTATAATAAATGTTCAATGTAACATTTAAAAATGCTTTTAATTAAAATGTTATATGTAAATAATCAATGTAACCTTTAAAAATGCTTCTAAATGAAGTGTTATGTGTAAATACTTTAAGTTACCAAATAAAATGAAATGTTATATGTAAAAAATATAATATTCTAATATGTATTTGCTATTAAATAAAATGTAAAAATAAACGTACAATGTAACATTTTAAAATGCTTTTAAATTTAATGTTATATTTAAATACTAAATGTAATGTGTACATATGTACTTGCTTTTAAATAAAACGTTATATGTAAAATTACAATGTAACATTATAAAATGCTTCAAAATGAAATGTTATATGTAAATACTAAATGTAATGTTATAATATGTACATGCTTTAAAATAAAACGTATTATGTAAAATTACAATGTAACATTATAAAATGCTTTAAAACGAAATGTTGTGTGTAAATACCTAATGTTAAATTATAAAATGTAATGTTATATGTTAATTCTAAATGTGATATTAAAATATGAATCTGCTTTTTAAACAAAATGTAATATGTAAATACTAAATGTAACATTTTAATGTGTTTGCTTTTAAATAAAATGTAATATGTAAATGTTCAATGAAACCTTTTAAAATGCTTTTTAATGAAATATTATATGTAAATACTAAATGTTATATTTTAATATGTGTTTGCTTTAAAATAAAATGTTTTAAGTAGATGTACAATGTAACCTTTAAAAATGCTTTTAAATGAAATGTTATGTGTAAATACTTAATGTTACCTAATAAAATGAAATGTTATATGTGATTATTAAATGTAATGTTATAATATGTACTTGCTTTTTAATAAAATGTAATATGTAAATGTAAAATGTAACATTATAAAATGCTTTTAAATGAAATGTTATATGTAAATACCTTATGTTACATTATAAAATGAAATGTTTTAAGTGAATACTTAATGTAATATTCTAATATGTATTTGCTTTTAAATAAAATGTAAAGTATGAATGTACATTGTAATATTATAATATGCTTTTAAGTGAAATGTTATATGTAAATACTAAATGTAATATTCTAATATGTATTTGCTATTAAATAAAATGTTATAATAAATGTACAATGTAACATTTAAAAATGCTTTTAATTAAAATGTTATATGTAAATAATCAATGTAACCTTTTAAAATGCTTTTAAATGAAGTGTTATGAGTAAATACTTTATGTTACCTAATAAAATGAAATGTTATATGTAAATACTAAATGTAATATTATCAAATGTATTCACTTTTAAATAGAAAGTAATATTGAAATGTACAATATAACATTATAAAATGCTTTTTAATGAAATGTTATATGTAAATACCTCATGTAACATTATAAAATAAAATGTTATATGAGAATACTAAATATGATTTTATTTATTGAATCTGCTTTTGAAACAAAATGTAAAAAGTAAATAGAAAATGTAATATTTTAATATGTAATTGTTATTAAAAAAAATTTAAAGTATAAATGTACAGTGTAATAATATAATATGCTTTTAAGTGAAATGTTATATGTAAATACTAAATGTAATATTCTTATATGTATTTGCTATTAAATAAAATGTAATAATAAATGTTCAATGTAACATTTAAAATTGCTTTTAATTAAAATGTTATATGTAAATAATCAATGTAACCTTTTAAAATGCTTTTAAATGAAGTGTTATGTGTAAATACTTTAAGTTACCTAATAAAATGAAATGTTATATGTAAAAAATAAATATAATATTCTAATATGTATTTGCTATTAAATAAAATGTAAAAATAAACGTACAATGTAACATTTTGAAATGCTTTTAAATGGAATGTTATATTTAAATACTAAATGTAATGTGTTCATATGTACTTGCTTTTAAATAAAACGTTATATGTAAAATTACAATGTAACATTATAAAATGCTTTAAAATGAAATGTTATATGTAAATACTAAATGTAATGTTATAATATGTACATGCTTTAAAATAAAACGTATTATGTAAAATTACAATGTAACATTATAAAATGCTTTCAAACGAAATGTTATGTGCAAATACCTAATGTTAAATTATAAAATGTAATGTTATATGTTACTACTAAATGTGATATTAAAATATGAATCTGCTTTTTAAACAAAATGTAATATGTAAATACTTAATGTAACATTTTAATGTGTTTGCTTTTAAATAAAATGTACTATGTAAATGTTCAATGAAACCTTTTAAAATGCTTTTTAATGAAATGTTATATGTAAATACTAAATGTTATATTTTAATATGTGTTTGCTTTAAAATAAAATGTTTTAAGTAGATGTACAATGTAACCTTTAAAAATGCTTTTAAATGAAATGTTATGTGTAATCACTTTATGTTACCTAATAAAATGAAATGTTATATGTGAATATTAAATGTAATGTTATAATATGAACTTGCTTCATAATAAAATGTAATATTTAAATGTATAATGTAACATTATAAAATACTTTTAAATAAAATGTAAAGTATGAATGTACATTGTAATATTATAAAATGCTTTTAAATGAAATGTAATACGTAAATGTTCAATGTAACCTTTTAAAATACTTTTAAATGAAATGTTATGTGAAAATACTTTATGTTACCTAATAAAATGAAATGTTATATGTGAATATTAAATGTAATGTTATAATATGAACTTGCTTCATAATAAAATGTAATATGTAAATGTATAATGTAACATTATAAAATACTTTTAAATAAAATGTAAAGTATGAATGTACATTGTAATATTATAAAATGCTTTTAAATGAAATGTAATATGTAAATGTTCAATGTTACCTTTTAAAATACTTTTAAATGAAATGTTATGTGAAAATACCTTATGTTACATTATAAAATAAAATGTTATATGAGAATACTAAATATGATTTAATTTATTGAATCTGCTTTTGGAACAAAATGTAAAAAGTAAATACAAAATGTAATATTTTAATATGTAATTGTTATTAAATAAAATGTAAAGTATAAATGTACAGTGTAATAATATAATATGCTTTTAAGTGAAATGTTATATTTAAATACTAAATGTAATGTGTTCATATGTAGTTGCTTTTAAATAAAACGTTATATGTAAAATTACAATGTAACATTATAAAATGCTTTAAAATGAAATGTTATATGTAAATACTAAATGTTATGTTATAATATGTACATGCTTTAAAATAAAACGTATTATGTAAAATTACAATGTAACATTATAAAATGCTTTAAAACGAAATGTTATGTGCAAATACCTAATGTTAAATTATAAAATGTAATGTTATATGTTAATTCTAAATGTGATATTAAAATATGAATCTGCTTTTTAAACAAAATGTAATATGTAAATACTAAATGTAACATTTTAATGTGTTTGCTTTTAAATAAAATGTAATATGTAAATGTTCAATGAAACCTTTTAAAATGCTTTTTAATGAAATATTATATGTAAATACTAAATGTTATATTTTAATATGTGTTTGCTTTAAAATAAAATGTTTTAAGTAGATGTACAATGTAACCTTTAAAAATGCTTTTAAATGAAATGTTATGTGTAAATACTTAATGTTACCTAATAAAATGAAATGTTATATGTGAATATTAAATGTAATAATAATAAATAATATGTACTTGCTTCATAATAAAATGTAATATGTAAATGTATAATGTAACATTATAAAATGCTTTTAAATGAAATGTTATGTGTAAATACCTCATGTTACATCATAAAATGAAATGGTATATGTGAATACTAAATGTAATATTCTAATATGTATTTGCTTTTAAATAAAATGTAAAGTATGAATGTACATTGTAATATTATAAAATGCTTTTAAATGAAATGTAATATGTAAATGTTCAATGTAACCTTTTAAAATGCTTTTAAATGAAATGTTATGTGTAAATACTTAATGTTACCTAATAAAATGAAATGTTATATGGGAATATTAAATGTAATGTTATAATATGTACTAGCTTTTTAATAAAATGTAATATGTAAAATGTATGTTAAATGAAATGTTATATTTAAATACTAAATGTATATTACAATATGTACATGCTTTAAAATAAAACGTATTATGTAAAATTACAATGTAACATTATAAAATGCTTTAAAACGAAATGTTATGTGTAAATACCTAATGTTAAATTATAAAATGTAATGTTATATGTTAATACTAAATGTGATATTAAAATATGAATCTGCTTTTTAAACAAAATGTAATATGTAAATACTAAATGTAACATTTTAATGTGTTTGCTTTTAAATAAAATGTAATATGTAAATGTTCAATGAAACCTTTTAAAATACTTTTAAATGAAATGTTATGTGAAAATACCTAATGTTACATTATAAAATAAAATGTTATATGAGAATTCTAAATATGATTTAATTTATTGAATCTGCTTTTGGAACAAAATGTAAAAAGTAAATACAAAATGTAATATTTTAATATGTAATTGTTATTAAATAAAATGTAAAGTATAAATGTACAGTGTAATAATATAATATGCTTTTAAGTGAAATGTTATATGTAAATACTAAATGTAATATTCTAATATGTATTTGCTATTAAATAAAATGTTATAATAAATGTTCAATGTAACATTTAAAAATGCTTTTAATTAAAATGTTATATGTAAATAATCAATGTAACCTTTACAAATGCTTCTAAATGAAGTGTTATGTGTAAATACTTTAAGTTACCTAATAAAATGAAATGTTATATGTAAAAAATAAA
The DNA here is from genome assembly GCF_949628265.1 of Cloeon dipterum. NCBI lineage: Eukaryota > Metazoa > Arthropoda > Insecta > Ephemeroptera > Baetidae > Cloeon > Cloeon dipterum. The sequence goes on along the minus strand of NW_027052680.1, from coordinate 61,422 downwards.
TATAATATTCTAATATGTATTTGCTATTAAATAAAATGTAAAAATAAACGTACAATGTAACATTTTGAAATGCTTTTAAATGGAATGTTATATTTAAATACTAAATGTAATGTGTTCATATGTACTTGCTTTTAAATAAAACGTTATATGTAAAATTACAATGAAACATTATAAAATGCTTTAAAATGAAATGTTATATGTAAATACTAAATGTTATATTTTAATATGTGTTTGCTTTAAAATAAAATGTTTTAAGTAGATGTACAATGTAACCTTTAAAAATGCTTTTAAATGAAATGTTATGTGTAATCACTTAATGTTACCTAATAAAATGAAATGTTATATGTGAATATTAAATGTAATGTTATAATATGTACTTGCTTCATAATAAAATGTAATATGTAAATGTATTATGTAACATTATAAAATGCTTTTAAATAAAATGTAAAGTATGAATGTACATTGTAATATTATAAAATGCTTTTAAATGAAATGTAATACGTAAATGTTCAATGTAACCTTTTAAAATACTTTTAAATGAAATGTTATGTGAAAATACTTTATGTTACCTAATAAAATGAAATGTTATATGTGAATATTAAATGTAATGTTATAATATGTACTTGCTTTTTAATAAAATGTAATATGTAAATGTAAAATGTAACATTATAAAATGCTTTTAAATGAAATGTTATATGTAAATACCTTATGTTACATTATAAAATGAAATGTTTTAAGTTAATACTAAATGTAATATTCTAATATGTATTTGCTTTTAAATAAAATGTAAAGTATGAATGTACATTGTAATATTATAATATGCTTTTAAGTGAAATGTTATATGTAAATACTAAATGTAATATTCTAATATGTATTTGCTATTAAATAAAATGTTATAATAAATGTACAATGTAACATTTAAAAATGCTTTTAATTAAAATGTTATATGTAAATAATCAATGTAACCTTTTAAAATGCTTTTAAATGAAGTGTTATGAGTAAATACTTTATGTTACCTAATAAAATGAAATGTTATATGTAAATACTAAATGTAATATTATCAAATGTATTCACTTTTAAATAGAAAGTAATATTGAAATGTACAATATAACATTATAAAATGCTTTTTAATGAAATGTTATATGTAAATACCTCATGTAACATTATAAAATAAAATGTTATATGAGAATACTAAATATGATTTTATTTATTGAATCTGCTTTTGAAACAAAATGTAAAAAGTAAATAGAAAATGTAATATTTTAATATGTAATTGTTATTAAAAAAAATTTAAAGTATAAATGTACAGTGTAATAATATAATATGCTTTTAAGTGAAATGTTATATGTAAATACTAAATGTAATATTCTTATATGTATTTGCTATTAAATAAAATGTAATAATAAATGTTCAATGTAACATTTAAAATTGCTTTTAATTAAAATGTTATATGTAAATAATCAATGTAACCTTTTAAAATGCTTTTAAATGAAGTGTTATGTGTAAATACTTTAAGTTACCTAATAAAATGAAATGTTATATGTAAATAATAAGTGTAATATTCTAATTTGTATTTGCTATTAAATAAAATGTAAAAATAAACGTACAATGTAACATTTTGAAATGCTTTTAAATGGAATGTTATATTTAAATACTAAATGTAATGTGTTCATATGTACTTGCTTTTAAATAAAACGTTATATGTAAAATTACAATGTAACATTATTAAATGCTTTAAAATGAAATGTTATATGTAAATACTAAATGTAATGTTATAATATGTACATGCTTTAAAATAAAACGTATTATGTAAAATTACAATGTAACATTATAAAATGCTTTCAAACGAAATGTTATGTGCAAATACCTAATGTTAAATTATAAAATGTAATGTTATATGTTACTACTAAATGTGATATTAAAATATGAATCTGCTTTTTAAACAAAATGTAATATGTAAATACTTAATGTAACATTTTAATGTGTTTGCTTTTAAATAAAATGTACTATGTAAATGTTCAATGAAACCTTTTAAAATGCTTTTTAATGAAATGTTATATGTAAATACTAAATGTTATATTTTAATATGTGTTTGCTTTAAAATAAAATGTTTTAAGTAGATGTACAATGTAACCTTTAAAAATGCTTTTAAATGAAATGTTATGTGTAATCACTTTATGTTACCTAATAAAATGAAATGTTATATGTGAATATTAAATGTAATGTTATAATATGAACTTGCTTCATAATAAAATGTAATATTTAAATGTATAATGTAACATTATAAAATACTTTTAAATAAAATGTAAAGTATGAATGTACATTGTAATATTATAAAATGCTTTTAAATGAAATGTAATACGTAAATGTTCAATGTTACCTTTTAAAATACTTTTAAATGAAATGTTATGTGAAAATACTTTATGTTACCTAATAAAATGAAATGTTATATGTGAATATTAAATGTAATGTTATAATATGAACTTGCTTCATAATAAAATGTAATATGTAAATGTATAATGTAACATTATAAAATGCTTTTAAATAAAATGTAAAGTATGAATGTACATTGTAATATTATAAAATGCTTTTAAATGAAATGTAATATGTAAATGTTCAATGTAACCTTTTAAAATACTTTTAAATGAAATGTTATGTGAAAATACCTTATGTTACATTATAAAATAAAATGTTATATGAGAATACTAAATATGATTTAATTTATTGAATCTGCTTTTGGAACAAAATGTAAAAAGTAAATACAAAATGTAATATTTTAATATGTAATTGTTATTAAATAAAATGTAAAGTATAAATGTACAGTGTAATAATATAATATGCTTTTAAGTGAAATGTTATATGTAAATACTAAATGTAATATTCTAATATGTATTTGCTATTAAATAAAATGTTATAATAAATGTTCAATGTAACATTTAAAAATGCTTTTAATTAAAATGTTATATGTAAATAATCAATGTAACCTTTACAAATGCTTCTAAATGAAGTGTTATGTGTAAATACTTTAAGTTACCTAATAAAATGAAATGTTATATGTAAAAAATAAATATAATATTCTAATATGTATTTGCTATTAAATAAAATGTAAAAATAAACGTACAATGTAACATTTTGAAATGCTTTTAAATGGAATGTTATATTTAAATACTAAATGTAATGTGTTCATATGTACTTGCTTTTAAATAAAACGTTATATGTAAAATTACAATGTAACATTATAAATTGCTTTAAAATGAAATGTTATATGTAAATACTAAATGTAATGTTATAATATGTACATGCTTTAAAATAAAACGTATTATGTAAAATTACAATGTAACATTATAAAATGCTTTCAAACGAAATGTTATGTGCAAATACCTAATGTTAAATTATAAAATGTAATGTTATATGTTAATACTAAATGTGATATTAAAATATGAATCTGCTTTCAAAATTTAATATGTAAATACTTAATGTAACATTTTAATGTGTTTGCTTTTAAATAAAATGTAATATGTAAATGTTCAATGAAACCTTTTAAAATGCTTTTTAATGAAATGTTATATGTAAATACTAAATGTTATATTTTAATATGTGTTTGCTTTAAAATAAAATGTTTTAAGTAGATGTACAATGTAACCTTTAAAAATGCTTTTAAATGAAATGTTATGTGTAAATACTTAATGTTACCTAATAAAATGAAATGTTATATGTGAATATTAAATGTAATGTTATAATATGTACTTGCTTCATAATAAAATGTAATATGTAAATGTATAATGTAACATTATAAAATGCTTTTAAATGAAATGTTATGTGTAAATACCTCATGTTACATCATAAAATCTAATGTTATATGTGAATACTAAATGTAATATTCTAATATGTATTTGCTTTTAAATAAAATGTAAAGTATGAATGTACATTGTAATATTATAAAATGCTTTTAAATGAAATGTAATATGTAAATGTTCAATGTAACCTTTTAAAATGCTTTTAAATGAAATGTTATGTGTAAATACTTAATGTTACCTAATAAAATGAAATGTTATATGTGAATATTAAATGTAATGTTATAATATGTACTAGCTTTTTAATAAAATGTAATATGTAAAATGTATGTTAAATGAAATGTTATATTTAAATACTAAATGTAATGTGTTCATATGTACTTGCTTTTAATTAAAACGTTATATGTAAAATTACAATGTAACATTATAAAATGCTTTAAAATGAAATGTTATATGTAAATACTAAATGTAATGTTTCAATATGTACATGCTTTAAAATAAAACGTATTATGTAAAATTACAATGTAACATTATAAAATGCTTTAAAATGAAATGTTATGTGTAAATACCTAATGTTAAATTATAAAATGTAATGTTATATGTTAATACTAAATGTGATATTAAAATATGAATCTGCTTTTTAAACAAAATGTAATATGTAAATACTAAATGTAACATTTTAATGTGTTTGCTTTTAAATAAAATGTTATATGTAAAATGTATGTTAAATGAAATGTTATATTTAAATACTAAATGTAATGTGTTCATATGTACTTGCTTTTAATTAAAACGTTATATGTAAAATTACAATGTAACATTATAAAATGCTTTAAAATGAAATGTTATATGTAAATACTAAATGTAATGTTTCAATATGTACATGCTTTAAAATAAAACGTATTATGTAAAATTACAATGTAACATTATAAAATGCTTTAAAATGAAATGTTATGTGTAAATACCTAATGTTAAATTATAAAATGTAATGTTATATGTTAATACTAAATGTGATATTAAAATATGAATCTGCTTTTTAAACAAAATGTAATATGTAAATACTAAATGTAACATTTTAATGTGTTTGCTTTTAAATAAAATGTTATATGTAAATGTTCAATGAAACCTTTTAAAATGCTTTTTAATGAAATGTTATATGTAAATACTAAATGTAATATTCTAATATGTATTTGCTATTAAATAAAATGTTATAATAAATGTTCAATGTAACATTTAAAAATGCTTTTAATTAAAATGTTATATGTAAATAATCAATGTAACCTTTACAAATGCTTCTAAATGAAGTGTTATGTGTAAATACTTTAAGTTACCTAATAAAATGAAATGTTATATGTAAAAAATAAATATAATATTCTAATATGTATTTGCTATTAAATAAAATGTAAAAATAAACGTACAATGTAACATTTTGAAATGCTTTTAAATGGAATGTTATATTTAAATACTAAATGTAATGTGTTCATATGTACTTGCTTTTAAATAAAACGTTATATGTAAAATTACAATGTAACATTATAAAATGCTTTAAAATGAAATGTTATATGTAAATACTAAATGTAATGTTATAATATGTACATGCTTTAAAATAAAACGTATTATGTAAAATTACAATGTAACATTATAAAATGCTTTCAAACGAAATGTTATGTGCAAATACCTAATGTTAAATTATAAAATGTAATGTTATATGTTAATACTAAATGTGATATTAAAATATGAATCTGCTTTCAAAATTTAATATGTAAATACTTAATGTAACATTTTAATGTGTTTGCTTTTAAATAAAATGTAATATGTAAATGTTCAATGAAACCTTTTAAAATGCTTTTTAATGAAATGTTATATGTAAATACTAAATGTTATATTTTAATATGTGTTTGCTTTAAAATAAAATGTTTTAAGTAGATGTACAATGTAACCTTTAAAAATGCTTTTAAATGAAATGTTATGTGTAAATACTTAATGTTACCTAATAAAATGAAATGTTATATGTGAATATTAAATGTAATGTTATAATATGTACTTGCTTCATAATAAAATGTAATATGTAAATGTATAATGTAACATTATAAAATGCTTTTAAATGAAATGTTATGTGTAAATACCTCATGTTACATCATAAAATCTAATGTTATATGTGAATACTAAATGTAATATTCTAATATGTATTTGCTTTTAAATGAAATGTTAAGTATGAATGTACATTGTAATATTATAAAATGCTTTTAAATGAAATGTAATATGTAAATGTTCAATGTAACCTTTTAAAATGCTTTTAAATGAAATGTTATGTGTAAATACTTAATGTTACCTAATAAAATGAAATGTTATATGTGAATATTAAATGTAATGTTATAATATGTACTAGCTTTTTAATAAAATGTAATATGTAAAATGTATGTTAAATGAAATGTTATATTTAAATACTAAATGTAATGTGTTCATATGTACTTGCTTTTAATTAAAACGTTATATGTAAAATTACAATGTAACATTATAAAATGCTTTAAAATGAAATGTTATATGTAAATACTAAATGTAATGTTTCAATATGTACATGCTTTAAAATAAAACGTATTATGTAAAATTACAATGTAACATTATAAAATGCTTTAAAATGAAATGTTATGTGTAAATACCTAATGTTAAATTATAAAATGTAATGTTATATGTTAATACTAAATGTGATATTAAAATATGAATCTGCTTTTTAAACAAAATGTAATATGTAAATACTAAATGTAACATTTTAATGTGTTTGCTTTTAAATAAAATGTTATATGTAAAATGTATGTTAAATGAAATGTTATATTTAAATACTAAATGTAATGTGTTCATATGTACTTGCTTTTAATTAAAACGTTATATGTAAAATTACAATGTAACATTATAAAATGCTTTAAAATGAAATGTTATATGTAAATACTAAATGTAATGTTTCAATATGTACATGCTTTAAAATAAAACGTATTATGTAAAATTACAATGTAACATTATAAAATGCTTTAAAATGAAATGTTATGTGTAAATACCTAATGTTAAATTATAAAATGTAATGTTATATGTTAATACTAAATGTGATATTAAAATATGAATCTGCTTTTTAAACAAAATGTAATATGTAAATACTAAATGTAACATTTTAATGTGTTTGCTTTTAAATAAAATGTTATATGTAAATGTTCAATGAAACCTTTTAAAATGCTTTTTAATGAAATGTTATATGTAAATACTAAATGTTATATTTTAATATGTGTTTGCTTTTAAATAAAATGTTTTAAGTAAATGTACAATGTAATCTTTAAAAATGCTTTTAAATGAAATGTTATGTGTAATCACTTAATGTTACCTAATAAAATGAAATGTTATATGTGAATATTAAATGTAATGTTATAATATGAACTTGCTTCATAATAAAATGTAATATGTAAATGTATAATGTAACATTATAAAATACTTTTAAATAAAATGTAAAGTATGAATGTACATTGTAATATTATAAAATGCTTTTAAATGAAATGTAATACGTAAATGTTTAATGTAACCTTTTAAAATACTTTTAAATGAAATGTTATGTGAAAATACTTTATGTTACCTAATAAAATGAAATGTTGTATGTGATTATTAAATGTAATGTTATAATATGTACTTGCTTTTTAATAAAATGTAATATGTAAATGTAAAATGTAACATTATAAAATGCTTTTAAATGAAATGTTATATGTAAATACCTTGTGTTACATTATAAAATGAAATGTTTTAAGTGAATACTAAATGTAATATTCTAATATGTATTTGCTTTTAAATAAAATGTAAAGTATGAATGTACATTGTAATATTATAATATGCTTTTAAGTGAAATGTTATATGTAAATACTAAATGTAATATTCTAATATGTATTTGCTATTAAATAAAATGTTATAATAAATGTACAATGAAACATTTAAAAATGCTTTTAATTAAAATGTTATATGTAAATAATCAATGTAACCTTTTAAAATGCTTTTAAATGAAGTGTTATGAGTAAATACTTTATGTTACCTAATAAAATGAAATGTTATATGTAAATACTAAATGTAATATTATCAAATGTATTCACTTTTAAATAGAAAGTAATATTGAAATGTACAATATAACATTATAAAATGCTTTTTAATGAAATGTTATATGTAAATACCTCATGTAACATTATAAAATAAAATGTTATATGAGAATACTAAATATGATTTTATTTATTGAATCTGCTTTTGAAACAAAATGTAAAAAGTAAATAGAAAATGTAATATTTTAATATGTAATTGTTATAAAAAAAAATTTAAAGTATAAATGTACAGTGTAATAATATAATATGCTTTTAAGTGAAATGTTATATGTAAATACTAAATGTAATATTCTAATATGTATTTGCTATTAAATAAAATGTTATAATAAATGTTCAATGTAACATTTAAAATTGCTTTTAATTAAAATGTTATATGTAAATAATCAATGTAACCTTTTAAAATGCTTTTAAATGAAGTGTTATGTGTAAATACTTTAAGTTACCTAATAAAATGAAATGTTATATGTAAAAAATAAATGTAATGTTCTAATATGTATTTGCTATAAAATAAAATGTAAAAATAAACTTACAATGTTACATTTTAAAATGCTTTTAAATGAAATGTTATATTTAAATACTAAATGTAGTGTGTTCATATGTACTTGCTTTTAAATAAAACGTTATATGTAAAATTACAATGTAACATTATAAAATGCTTTAAAATGAAATGTTATATGTAAATACTAAATGTAATGTTACAATATGTACATGCTTTAAAATAAAACGTATTATGTAAAATTACAATGTAACATTATAAAATGCTTTAAAACGAAATGTTATGTGTAAATACCTAATGTTAAATTATAAAATGTAATGTTATATGTTAATACTAAATGTGATATTAAAATATGAATCTGCTTTTTAAACAAAATGTAATATGTAAATACTAAATGTAACATTTTAATGTGTTTGCTTTTAAATAAAATGTAATATGTAAATGTTCAATGTAACCTTTTAAAATGCTTTTTAATGAAATGTTATATGTAAATACTAAATGTTATATTTTAATATGTGTTTGCTTTAAAATAAAATGTTTTAAGTAAATGTACAATGTAATCTTTAAAAATGCTTTTAAATGAAATGTTATGTGTAATCACTTAATGTTACCTAATAAAATGAAATGTTATATGTGAATATTAAATGTAATGTTATAATATGTACTTGCTTCATAATAAAATGTAATATGTAAATGTATAATGTAACATTATAAAATGCTTTTAAATGAAATGTTATGTGTAAATACCTCATGTTACATCATAAAATGAAATGTTATATGTTAAAATGCTTTTAAATGGAATGTTATATTTAAATACTAAATGTAATGTGTTCATATGTACTTGCTTTTAAATAAAACGTTATATGTAAAATTACAATGTAACATTATAAAATGCTTTAAAATGAAATGTTATATGTAAATACTAAATGTAATGTTATAATATGTACATTCTTTAAAATAAAACGTATTATGTAAAATTACAATGTAACATTATAAAATGCATTAAAACGAAATGTTGTGTGTAAATACCTAATGTTAAATTATAAAATGTAATGTTATATGTTAATACTAAATGTGATATTAAAATATGAATCTGCTTTTTAAACAAAATGTAATATGTAAATACTAAATGTAACATTTTAATGTGTTTGCTTTAAAATAAAATGTTTTAAGTAGATGTACAATGTAACCTTTAAAAATGCTTTTAAATGAAATGTTATGTGTAAATACTTAATGTTACCTAATAAAATGAAATGTTATATGTGAATATTAAATGTAATGTTATAATATGTACTTGCTTCATAATAAAATGTAATATGTAAATGTATAATGTAACATTATAAAATGCTTTTAAATGAAATGTTATGTGTAAATACATCATGTTACATCATAAAATGAAAAGTTATATGTGAATACTAAATGTAATATTCTAATATGTATTTGCTTTTAAATAAAATGTAAAGTATATCGTCTTGGTGCCGTAAAAATCGCGCATGTGTTCTTGGTGTACCCGTAAAAAGCGCGCATGTGTTTTTGGTGTACCCGTAAAAAGCGCGCATGTGTAAAGTTGCGCATCTGAAAAAGTGCGTAAGTAACAGTGGGTTACCAAACACATTTTTTTTTAAATTTTAAATTTTTGGCGCCTATTACATGCCCCATCCAAATATTATGCTCCTCTGACAGCAGGAACATCATCTAGTGACAACGCCAATAAGTAAGGATAGTAGCCGGCAGCCGCGTAAACATGCATACCTCATGCACCTCTCATAATATTCATTTTGTTTATAATTTCGTTGGTAATGTGAATGAAGTATGTTAAAGGTATAATACATGAAAACTAGTAAAATAAAATGCAATACCAATACTTCTGTTAGAGCAGCTTGTAAGGATGATGAGAAACAAAGAAAGGAAAACTACTTCTTGCAGAATGCCCACATACACGCGCATGATGACAATACTGAGATAGTTTTGCAACTCCAAATCTCGGGTTTTAACCATTAGAATTGAAAAAACTAACCACCGTTGGAATTTAGCGGTGGTTATTTTTTAATTCTGTTGGTTCGAACCTGAGATTTGGGGGTATAATCAATCCAAAAACTCGACGCGGATGTTCAAAGGTCACAATCTGGGAATTATTTGAGCATACTTCAAAGCTTTTTGCTCAGGGGTGTACTATAACAAAAATTTAATAAACGTTTAACTCGTTTCAACATGGCAAACAGCTTTTATGTTGACCTCAAAGTGGTAGGTCAAAGATCAAGGTCATAAAAATTAACTTTTGGATTTTAAACTCAAATTTTAAAATGAATAATATATTGAAATTTTTTTTTCATAGCCATTTTGTAGAGCACAAAAAATTAAGCTACAAACGTCAAAATTTGGAATGGCGTTTTTCCTCATTTTTTTAATAAAAAATGAAAATTTCGAAAAATCTTGTTTTCCGAGGTTGCTAAAAATCGATGATCGATTAAATCTCGACTTGCAATCATCCGATTTTGAAAAAACCGAATACCGTTAGACTTGTTTTAACGGCCCCAAGTGCACTAAAGGGGTATAGTACCCACCAACCCCCAACCCCCTTTTAACCCCTTAATTACCTGAAATTTAGCATTATTCGTCCGTTTCAACACCTTAGCACGACGTTGACTTGTAATTGTCTTCTTCAAACCAATTTAGTTACTTAGTTCACTTCAATACGAGTCAAACGGTACTTAATTTTTGTAAATAGGACCACCTTTTTGTGTTTAGTTCGAGATTTGGTGCTCATCGAGCATTTTAATGCATCCGCGTCTTAATAAAAAACTTTGTGTCACCCAAATATCAGGTTGTAGTGGTCCTAATTTCAAAAATTAAGTATCGTTTGACTCGTATTGAAGTGAACTAAGTAACTAAATTGGTTTGAAGAAGACAATTACTCGTCAACGTTGTGCTAAGGTGTTGAAAAGGCCGAAAAAATGCTAAATTTCACGTTATTAAGGGGGTTAAATGGGGGTTGGGGGTTGGTGGGAATCATACCACTTTATTGCACTTAGGGATGTCAAGACGAGTCTAACGGTATGTGGTTTTTGAAATTCGGATGATTAGAAGTCGAGATTTGGTCGATCATCGTTTTTTACTAACCTTGAAAAACAAGTTTTTTCGAAGTTCTCATTTTTTAATAAAAAAAATGATACAAAATGCCATTTTAAATTTTTACGTTTTTAACTTAAATTTTTGTGCTCTACAAAATGGATATGAAAAAAATTAAAAATGTCGAAATATTCATTCTCAAATTTGAGTTTAGATTAAAAAATCTATTTTAATGACAACGACATTTGACCTAAAAAATGTCATGTTTTTTTGAAATGCAAAATCTCCGAAAACTAAAAATTAATCGCTCATGATTAAAGTACAAGCTAATGTTGGAAAGTATATAATTAGGCACTAGGTTTGAAGAAAAATCATGAAATTTCTTATTAAAACATGCAGGTCTCGGAAGAAAGCCTATTTGAAAAGTGGGAACTTGGGCTTTGCTTCGTGAATTTTTGATAAAAATTGTAAGCCACCATTTGTGCATCTAATAACAGCATTCAAATACAGCAACAGCTTCGATGTGCTCCATGCATTGTAGTGGGGAAACAGTTTTTTCTCTCTCCTGTAAAATTGAGATTTGGAGCTATGCGCAACTTTTACGGGTACACCAAGAATACATGCGCGCTTTTTACGGTTACACCAAGAACACGTGCGCGCTTTTTACGGGTACACCAAGAACACATGCGCGATTTTTACGCCACCAGGACGATATAAAATGTAATATTATAAAATGCTTTTAAATGAAATGTAATATGTAAATGTTCAATGTAACCTTTTAAAATACTTTTAAATAAAATGTTATGTGAAAATACCTTATGTTACATTATAAAATAAAATGTAATATGAGAATACTAAATATGATTTTATTTATTGAATCTGCTTTTGAAACAAAATGTAAAAAGAAAATACAAAATGTAATATTTTAATATGTAATTGTTATTAAATAAAATGTAAAGTATAAATGTACAGTGTAATAATATCATATGCTTTTTAATGAAATGTTACATGTAAATGTTCAATGTAACCTTTTAAAATGCTTTTAAATGAAATGTTATGTGTAAATACTTAATGTTACCTAATAAAATGAAATGTTATATGTGAATATTAAATGTAATGTTATAATATGTACTTGCTTTTTAATAAAATGTAATATGTAAATGTAAAATGTAACATTATAAAATGCTTTTAAATGAAATGTTATGTGTAAATACCTCATGTTACATCATAAAATGAAATGTTTTATGTGAATACTAAATGTTATATTCTAATATGTATTTGCTTTTAAATAAAATGTAAAGTATGAATGTACATTGTAATATTATAAAATGCTTTTAAATGAAATGTAATATGTAAATGTTCAATGTAACCTTTTAAAATACTTTTAAATAAAATGTTATGTGAAAATACCTTATGTTACATTATAAAATAAAATGTTATATGAGAATGCTAAATATGATTTTATTTATTGAATCTGCTTTTGAAACAAAATGTAAAAAGTAAATACAAAATGTAATATTTTAATATGTAATTGTTATTAAATAAAATGTAAAGTATAAATGTACAGTGTAATAATATAATATGCTTTTAAGTAAAATGTTATATGTAAATACTAAATGTAATATTCTAATATGTATTTGCTATTAAATAAAATGTTATAATAAATGTTCAATGTAACATTTAAAAATGCTTTTAATTAAAATGTTATATGTAAATAATCAATGTAACCTTTAAAAATGCTTCTAAATGAAGTGTTATGTGTAAATACTTTAAGTTACCAAATAAAATGAAATGTTATATGTAAAAAATATAATATTCTAATATGTATTTGCTATTAAATAAAATGTAAAAATAAACGTACAATGTAACATTTTAAAATGCTTTTAAATTTAATGTTATATTTAAATACTAAATGTAATGTGTACATATGTACTTGCTTTTAAATAAAACGTTATATGTAAAATTACAATGTAACATATTAAAATGCTTCAAAATGAAATGTTATATGTAAATACTAAATGTAATGTTATAATATGTACATGCTTTAAAATAAAACGTATTATGTAAAATTACAATGTAACATTATAAAATGCTTTAAAACGAAATGTTGTGTGTAAATACCTAATGTTAAATTATAAAATGTAATGTTATATGTTAATTCTAAATGTGATATTAAAATATGAATCTGCTTTTTAAACAAAATGTAATATGTAAATACTAAATGTAACATTTTAATGTGTTTGCTTTTAAATAAAATGTAATATGTAAATGTTCAATGAAACCTTTTAAAATGCTTTTTAATGAAATATTATATGTAAATACTAAATGTTATATTTTAATATGTGTTTGCTTTAAAATAAAATGTTTTAAGTAGATGTACAATGTAACCTTTAAAAATGCTTTTAAATGAAACGTTATGTGTAAATACTTAATGTTACCTAATAAAATGAAATGTTATATGTGAATATTAAATGTAATGTTATAATATGTACTTGCTTCATAATAAAATGTAATATGTAAATGTATAATGTAACATTATAAAATGCTTTTAAATGAAATGTTATGTGTAAATACCTCATGTTACATCATAAAATCTAATGTTATATGTGAATACTAAATGTAATATTCTAATATGTATTTGCTTTTAAATAAAATGTAAGGTATGAATGTACATTGTAATATTATAAAATGCTTTTAAATGAAATGTAATATGTAAATGTTCAATGTAACCTTTTAAAATGCTTTTAAATGAAATGTTATGTGTAAATACTTAATGTTACCTAATAAAATGAAATGTTATATGTGAATATTAAATGTAATGTTCTAATATGTACTAGCTTTTTAATAAAATGTAATATGTAAAATGTATGTTAAATGAAATGTTATATTTAAATACTAAATGTAATGTGTTCATATGTACTTGCTTTTAATTAAAACGTTATATGTAAAATTACAATGTAACATTATAAAATGCTTTAAAATGAAATGTTATATGTAAATACTAAATGTAATGTTTCAATATGTACATGCTTTAAAATAAAACGTATTATGTAAAATTACAATGTAACATTATAAAATGCTTTAAAATGAAATGTTATGTGTAAATACCTAATGTTAAATTATAAAATGTAATGTTATATGTTAATACTAAATGTGATATTAAAATATGAATCTGCTTTTTAAACAAAATGTAATATGTAAATACTAAATGTAACATTTTAATGTGTTTGCTTTTAAATAAAATGTTATATGTAAATGTTCAATGAAACCTTTTAAAATGCTTTTTAATGAAATGTTATATGTAAATACTAAATGTTATATTTTAATATGTGTTTGCTTTTAAATAAAATGTTTTAAGTAAATGTAAAATGTAATCTTTAAAAATGCTTTTAAATGAAATGTTATGTGTAATCACTTAATGTTACCTAATAAAATGAAATGTTATATGTGAATATTAAATGTAATGTTATAATATGAACTTGCTTCATAATAAAATGTAATATGTAAATGTATAATGTAACATTATAAAATACTTTTAAATAAAATGTAAAGTATGAATGTACATTGTAATATTATAAAATGCTTTTAAATGAAATGTAATACGTAAATGTTCAATGTAACCTTTTAAAATACTTTTAAATGAAATGTTATGTGAAAATACTTTATGTTACCTAATAAAATGAAATGTTATATGTGATTATTAAATGTAATGTTATAATATGTACTTGCTTTTTAATAAAATGTTATATGTAAATGTAAAATGTAACATTATAAAATGCTTTTAAATGAAATGTTATATGTAAATACCTTATGTTACATTATAAAATGAAATGTTTTAAGTGAATACTAAATGTAATATTCTAATATGTATTTGCTTTTAAATAAAATGTAAAGTATGAATGTACATTGTAATATTATAATATGCTTTTAAGTGAAATGTTATATGTAAATACTAAATGTAATATTCTAATATGTATTTGCTATTAAATAAAATGTTATAATAAATGTACAATGAAACATTTAAAAATGCTTTTAATTAAAATGTTATATGTAAATAATCAATGTAACCTTTTAAAATGCTTTTAAATGAAGTGTTATGAGTAAATACTTTATGTTACCTAATAAAATGAAATGTTATATGTAAATACTAAATGTAATATTATCAAATGTAATCACTTTTAAATAGAAAGTAATATTGAAATGTACAATATAACATTATAAAATGCTTTTTAATGAAATGTTATATGTAAATACCTCATGTTACATTATAAAATAAAATGTTATATGAGAATACTAAATATGATTTTATTTATTGAATCTGCTTTTGAAACAAAATGTAAAAAGTAAATAGAAAATGTAATATTTTAATATGTAATTGTTATAAAAAAAAATTTAAAGCATAAATGTACAGTGTAATAATATAATATGCTTTTAAGTGAAATGTTATATGTAAATACTAAATGTAATATTCTAATATGTATTTGCTATTAAATAAAATGTTATAATAAATGTTCAATGTAACATTTAAAATTGCTTTTAATTAAAATGTTATATGTAAATAATTAATGTAACCTTTTAAAATGCTTTTAAATGAAGTGTTATGTGTAAATACTTTAAGTTACCTAATAAAATGAAATGTTATATGTAAAAAATAAATGTAATATTCTAATATGTATTTGCTATAAAATAAAATGTAAAAATAAACTTACAATGTTACATTTTAAAATGCTTTTAAATGAAATGTTATATTTAAATACTAAATGTAGTGTGTTCATATGTACTTGCTTTTAAATAAAACGTTATATGTAAAATTACAATGTAACATTATAAAATGCTTTAAAATGAAATGTTATATGTAAATACTAAATGTAATGTTACAATATGTACATGCTTTAAAATAAAACGTATTATGTAAAATTACAATGTAACATTATAAAATGCTTTAAAACGAAATGTTATGTGTAAATACCTAATGTTAAATTATAAAATGTAATGTTATATGTTAATACTAAATGTGATATTAAAATATGAATCTGCTTTTTAAACAAAATGTAATATGTAAATACTAAATGTAACATTTTAATGTGTTTGCTTTTAAATAAAATGTAATATGTAAATGTTCAATGAAACCTTTTAAAATGCTTTTTAATGAAATGTTATATGTAAATACTAAATGTTATATTTTAATATGTGTTTGCTTTTAAATAAAATGTTTTAAGTAAATGTACAATGTAATCTTTAAAAATGCTTTTAAATGAAATGTTATGTGTAATCACTTAATGTTACCTAATAAAATGAAATGTTATATGTGAATATTAAATGTAATGTTATAATATGTACTTGCTTCATAATAAAATGTAATATGTAAATGTATAATGTAACATTATAAAATGCTTTTAAATGAAATGTTATGTGTAAATACCTCATGTTACATCATAAAATGAAATGTTATATGTTAAAATGCTTTTAAATGGAATGTTATATTTAAATACTAAATGTAATGTGTTCATATGTACTTGCTTTTAAATAAAACGTTATATGTAAAATTACAATGTAACATTATAAAATGCTTTAAAATGAAATGTTATATGTAAATACTAAATGTAATGTTATAATATGTACATTCTTTAAAATAAAACGTATTATGTAAAATTACAATGTAACATTATAAAATGCATTAAAACGAAATGTTGTGTGTAAATACCTAATGTTAAATTATAAAATGTAATGTTATATGTTAATACTAAATGTGATATTAAAATATGAATCTGCTTTTTAAACAAAATGTAATATGTAAATACTATATGTAACATTTTAATGTGTTTGCTTTAAAATAAAATGTTTTAAGTAGATGTACAATGTAACCTTTAAAAATGCTTTTAAATGAAATGTTATGTGTAAATACTTAATGTTACCTAATAAAATGAAATGTTATATGTGAATATTAAATGTAATGTTATAATATGTACTTGCTTCATAATAAAATGTAATATGTAAATGTATAATGTAACATTATAAAATGCTTTTAAATGAAATGTTATGTGTAAATACCTCATGTTACATCATAAAATGAAATGTTTTATGTGAATACTAAATGTTATATTCTAATATGTATTTGCTTTTAAATAAAATGTAAAGTATGAATGTACATTGTAATATTATAAAATGCTTTTAAATGAAATGTAATATGTAAATGTTCAATGTAACCTTTTAAAATACTTTTAAATAAAATGTTATGTGAAAATACCTTATGTTACATTATAAAATAAAATGTTATATGAGAATACTAAATATGATTTTATTTATTGAATCTGCTTTTGAAACAAAATGTAAAAAGTAAATACAAAATGTAATATTTTAATATGTAATTGTTATTAAATAAAATGTAAAGTATAAATGTACAGTGTAATAATATAATATGCTTTTAAGTAAAATGTTATATGTAAATACTAAATGTAATATTCTAATATGTATTTGCTATTAAATAAAATGTTATAATAAATGTTCAATGTAACATTTAAAAATGCTTTTAATTAAAATGTTATATGTAAATAATCAATGTAACCTTTAAAAATGCTTCTAAATGAAGTGTTATGTGTAAATACTTTAAGTTACCAAATAAAATGAAATGTTATATGTAAAAAATATAATATTCTAATATGTATTTGCTATTAAATAAAATGTAAAAATAAACGTACAATGTAACATTTTAAAATGCTTTTAAATTTAATGTTATATTTAAATACTAAATGTAATGTGTACATATGTACTTGCTTTTAAATAAAACGTTATATGTAAAATTACAATGTAACATTATAAAATGCTTCAAAATGAAATGTTATACGTAAATACTAAATGTAATGTTATAATATGTACATGCTTTAAAATAAAACGTATTATGTAAAATTACAATGTAACATTATAAAATGCTTTAAAACGAAATGTTGTGTGTAAATACCTAATGTTAAATTATAAAATGTAATGTTATATGTTAATACTAAATGTGATATTAAAATATGATTCTGCTTTTTAAACAAAATGTAATATGTAAATACTAAATGTAACATTTTAATGTGTTTGCTTTTAAATAAAATGTAATATGTAAATGTTCAATGTAACCTTTTAAAATGCTTTTTAATGAAATGTTATATGTAAATACTAAATGTTATATTTTAATATGTGTTTGCTTTAAAATAAAATGTTTTAAGTAAATGTACAATGTAATCTTTAAAAATGCTTTTAAATGAAATGTTATGTGTAATCACTTAATGTTACCTAATAAAATGAAATGTTATATGTGAATATTAAATGTAATGTTATAATATGTACTTGCTTCATAATAAAATGTAATATGTAAATGTATAATGTAACATTATAAAATGCTTTTAAATGAAATGTTATGTGTAAATACCTCATGTTACATCATAAAATGAAATGTTATATGTTAAAATGCTTTTAAATGGAATGTTATATTTAAATACTAAATGTAATGTGTTCATATGTACTTGCTTTTAAATAAAACGTTATATGTAAAATTACAATGTAACATTATAAAATGCTTTAAAATGAAATGTTATATGTAAATACTAAATGTAATGTTATAATATGTACATTCTTTAAAATAAAACGTATTATGTAAAATTACAATGTAACATTATAAAATGCATTAAAACGAAATGTTGTGTGTAAATACCTAATGTTAAATTATAAAATGTAATGTTATATGTTAATACTAAATGTGATATTAAAATATGAATCTGCTTTTTAAACAAAATGTAATATGTAAATACTAAATGTAACATTTTAATGTGTTTGCTTTAAAATAAAATGTTTTAAGTAGATGTACAATGTAACCTTTAAAAATGCTTTTAAATGAAATGTTATGTGTAAATACTTAATGTTACCTAATAAAATGAAATGTTATATGTGAATATTAAATGTAATGTTATAATATGTACTTGCTTCATAATAAAATGTAATATGTAAATGTATAATGTAACATTATAACATGCTTTTAAATGAAATGTTATGTGTAAATACATCATGTTACATCATAAAATGAAAAGTTATATGTGAATACTAAATGTAATATTCTAATATGTATTTGCTTTTAAATAAAATGTAAAGTATATCGTCTTGGTGCCGTAAAAATCGCGCATGTGTTCTTGGTGTACCCGTAAAAAGCGCGCATGTGTTTTTGGTGTACCCGTAAAAAGCGCGCATGTGTAAAGTTGCGCATCTGAAAAAGTGCGTAAGTAACAGTGGGTTACCAAACACATTTTTTTTTAAATTTTAAATTTTTGGCGCCTATTACATGCCCCATCCAAATATTATGCTCCTCTGACAGCAGGAACATCATCTAGTGACAACGCCAATAAGTAAGGATAGTAGCCGGCAGCCGCGTAAACATGCATACCTCATGCACCTCTCATAATATTCATTTTGTTTATAATTTCGTTGGTAATGTGAATGAAGTATGTTAAAGGTATAATACATGAAAACTAGTAAAATAAAATGCAATACCAATACTTCTGTTAGAGCAGCTTGTAAGGATGATGAGAAACAAAGAAAGGAAAACTACTTCTTGCAGAATGCCCACATACACGCGCATGATGACAATACTGAGATAGTTTTGCAACTCCAAATCTCGGGTTTTAACCATTAGAATTGAAAAAACTAACCACCGTTGGAATTTAGCGGTGGTTATTTTTTAATTCTGTTGGTTCGAACCTGAGATTTGGGGGTATAATCAATCCAAAAACTCGACGCGGATGTTCAAAGGTCACAATCTGGGAATTATTTGAGCATACTTCAAAGCTTTTTGCTCAGGGGTGTACTATAACAAAAATTTAATAAACGTTTAACTCGTTTCAACATGGCAAACAGCTTTTATGTTGACCTCAAAGTGGTAGGTCAAAGATCAAGGTCATAAAAATTAACTTTTGGATTTTAAACTCAAATTTTAAAATGAATAATATATTGAAATTTTTTTTTCATAGCCATTTTGTAGAGCACAAAAAATTAAGCTACAAACGTCAAAATTTGGAATGGCGTTTTTCCTCATTTTTTTAATAAAAAATGAAAATTTCGAAAAATCTTGTTTTCCGAGGTTGCTAAAAATCGATGATCGATTAAATCTCGACTTGCAATCATCCGATTTTGAAAAAACCGAATACCGTTAGACTTGTTTTAACGGCCCCAAGTGCACTAAAGGGGTATAGTACCCACCAACCCCCAACCCCCTTTTAACCCCTTAATTACCTGAAATTTAGCATTATTCGTCCGTTTCAACACCTTAGCACGACGTTGACTTGTAATTGTCTTCTTCAAACCAATTTAGTTACTTAGTTCACTTCAATACGAGTCAAACGGTACTTAATTTTTGTAAATAGGACCACCTTTTTGTGTTTAGTTCGAGATTTGGTGCTCATCGAGCATTTTAATGCATCCGCGTCTTAATAAAAAACTTTGTGTCACCCAAATATCAGGTTGTAGTGGTCCTAATTTCAAAAATTAAGTATCGTTTGACTCGTATTGAAGTGAACTAAGTAACTAAATTGGTTTGAAGAAGACAATTACTCGTCAACGTTGTGCTAAGGTGTTGAAAAGGCCGAAAAAATGCTAAATTTCACGTTATTAAGGGGGTTAAATGGGGGTTGGGGGTTGGTGGGAATCATACCACTTTATTGCACTTAGGGATGTCAAGACGAGTCTAACGGTATGTGGTTTTTGAAATTCGGATGATTAGAAGTCGAGATTTGGTCGATCATCGTTTTTTACTAACCTTGAAAAACAAGTTTTTTCGAAGTTCTCATTTTTTAATAAAAAAAATGATACAAAATGCCATTTTAAATTTTTACGTTTTTAACTTAAATTTTTGTGCTCTACAAAATGGATATGAAAAAAATTAAAAATGTCGAAATATTCATTCTCAAATTTGAGTTTAGATTAAAAAATCTATTTTAATGACAACGACATTTGACCTAAAAAATGTCATGTTTTTTTGAAATGCAAAATCTCCGAAAACTAAAAATTAATCGCTCATGATTAAAGTACAAGCTAATGTTGGAAAGTATATAATTAGGCACTAGGTTTGAAGAAAAATCATGAAATTTCTTATTAAAACATGCAGGTCTCGGAAGAAAGCCTATTTGAAAAGTGGGAACTTGGGCTTTGCTTCGTGAATTTTTGATAAAAATTGTAAGCCACCATTTGTGCATCTAATAACAGCATTCAAATACAGCAACAGCTTCGATGTGCTCCATGCATTGTAGTGGGGAAACAGTTTTTTCTCTCTCCTGTAAAATTGAGATTTGGAGCTATGCGCAACTTTTACGGGTACACCAAGAATACATGCGCGCTTTTTACGGTTACACCAAGAACACGTGCGCGCTTTTTACGGGTACACCAAGAACACATGCGCGATTTTTACGCCACCAGGACGATATAAAATGTAATATTATAAAATGCTTTTAAATGAAATGTAATATGTAAATGTTCAATGTAACCTTTTAAAATACTTTTAAATAAAATGTTATGTGAAAATACCTTATGTTACATTATAAAATAAAATGTAATATGAGAATACTAAATATGATTTTATTTATTGAATCTGCTTTTGAAACAAAATGTAAAAAGAAAATACAAAATGTAATATTTTAATATGTAATTGCTATTAAATAAAATGTAAAGTATAAATGTACAGTGTAATAATATCATATGCTTTTTAATGAAATGTTACATGTAAATGTTCAATGTAACCTTTTAAAATGCTTTTAAATGAAATGTTATGTGTAAATACTTAATGTTACCTAATAAAATGAAATGTTATATGTGAATATTAAATGTAATGTTATAATATGTACTTGCTTCATAATAAAATGTAATATGTAAATGTAAAATGTAACATTATAAAATGCTTTTAAATGAAATGTTATGTGTAAATACCTCATGTTACATCATAAAATGAAATGTTTTATGTGAATACTAAATGTTATATTCTAATATGTATGTGCTTTTAAATAAAATGTAAAGTATGAATGTACATTGTAATATTATAAAATGCTTTTAAATGAAATGTAATATGTAAATGTTCAATGTAACCTTTTAAAATACTTTTAAATAAAATGTTATGTGAAAATACCTTATGTTACATTATAAAATAAAATGTTATATGAGAATGCTAAATATGATTTTATTTATTGAATCTGCTTTTGAAACAAAATGTAAAAAGTAAATACAAAATGTAATATTTTAATATGTAATTGTTATTAAATAAAATGTAAAGTATAAATGTACAGTGTAATAATATAATATGCTTTTAAGTAAAATGTTATATGTAAATACTAAATGTAATATTCTAATATGTATTTGCTATTAAATAAAATGTTATAATAAATGTTCAATGTAACATTTAAAAATGCTTTTAATTAAAATGTTATATGTAAATAATCAATGTAACCTTTAAAAATGCTTCTAAATGAAGTGTTATGTGTAAATACTTTAAGTTACCAAATAAAATGAAATGTTATATGTAAAAAATATAATATTCTAATATGTATTTGCTATTAAATAAAATGTAAAAATAAACGTACAATGTAACATTTTAAAATGCTTTTAAATTTAATGTTATATTTAAATACTAAATGTAATGTGTACATAAGTACTTGCTTTTAAATAAAACGTTATATGTAAAATTACAATGTAACATTATAAAATGCTTCAAAATGAAATGTTATATGTAAATACTAAATGTAATGTTATAATATGTACATGCTTTAAAATAAAACGTATTATGTAAAATTACAATGTAACATTATAAAATGCTTTAAAACGAAATGTTGTGTGTAAATACCTAATGTTAAATTATAAAATGTAATGTTATATGTTAATTCTAAATGTGATATTAAAATATGAATCTGCTTTTTAAACAAAATGTAATATGTAAATACTAAATGTAACATTTTAATGTGTTTGCTTTTAAATAAAATGTAATATGTAAATGTTCAATGAAACCTTTTAAAATGCTTTTTAATGAAATATTATATGTAAATACTAAATGTTATATTTTAATATGTGTTTGCTTTAAAATAAAATGTTTTAAGTAGATGTACAATGTAACCTTTAAAAATGCTTTTAAATGAAACGTTATGTGTAAATACTTAATGTTACCTAATAAAATGAAATGTTATATGTGAATATTAAATGTAATGTTATAATATGTACTTGCTTCATAATAAAATGTAATATGTAAATGTATAATGTAACATTATAAAATGCTTTTAAATGAAATGTTATGTGTAAATACCTCATGTTACATCATAAAATCTAATGTTATATGTGAATACTAAATGTAATATTCTAATATGTATTTGCTTTTAAATAAAATGTAAAGTATGAATGTACATTGTAATATTATAAAATGCTTTTAAATGAAATGTAATATGTAAATGTTCAATGTAACCTTTTAAAATGCTTTTAAATGAAATGTTATGTGTAAATACTTAATGTTACCTAATAAAATGAAATGTTATATGTGAATATTAAATGTAATGTTATAATATGTACTAGCTTTTTAATAAAATGTAATATGTAAAATGTATGTTAAATGAAATGTTATATTTAAATACTAAATGTAATGTGTTCATATGTACTTGCTTTTAATTAAAACGTTATATGTAAAATTACAATGTAACATTATAAAATGCTTTAAAATGAAATGTTATATGTAAATACTAAATGTAATGTTTCAATATGTACATGCTTTAAAATAAAACGTATTATGTAAAATTACAATGTAACATTATAAAATGCTTTAAAATGAAATGTTATGTGTAAATACCTAATGTTAAATTATAAAATGTAATGTTATATGTTAATACTAAATGTGATATTAAAATATGAATCTGCTTTTTAAACAAAATGTAATATGTAAATACTAAATGTAACATTTTAATGTGTTTGCTTTTAAATAAAATGTTATATGTAAATGTTCAATGAAACCTTTTAAAATGCTTTTTAATGAAATGTTATATGTAAATACTAAATGTTATATTTTAATATGTGTTTGCTTTTAAATAAAATGTTTTAAGTAAATGTAAAATGTAATCTTTAAAAATGCTTTTAAATGAAATGTTATGTGTAATCACTTAATGTTACCTAATAAAATGAAATGTTATATGTGAATATTAAATGTAATGTTATAATATGAACTTGCTTCATAATAAAATGTAATATGTAAATGTATAATGTAACATTATAAAATACTTTTAAATAAAATGTAAAGTATGAATGTACATTGTAATATTATAAAATGCTTTTAAATGAAATGTAATACGTAAATGTTCAATGTAACCTTTTAAAATACTTTTAAATGAAATGTTATGTGAAAATACTTTATGTTACCTAATAAAATGAAATGTTATATGTGATTATTAAATGTAATGTTATAATATGTACTTGCTTTTTAATAAAATGTAATATGTAAATGTAAAATGTAACATTATAAAATGCTTTTAAATAAAATGTTATATGTAAATACCTTATGTTACATTATAAAATGAAATGTTTTAAGTGAATACTAAATGTAATATTCTAATATGTATTTGCTTTTAAATAAAATGTAAAGTATGAATGTACATTGTAATATTATAATATGCTTTTAAGTGAAATGTTATATGTAAATACTAAATGTAATATTCTAATATGTATTTGCTATTAAATAAAATGTTATAATAAATGTACAATGAAACATTTAAAAATGCTTTTAATTAAAATGTTATATGTAAATAATCAATGTAACCTTTTAAAATGCTTTTAAATGAAGTGTTATGAGTAAATACTTTATGTTACCTAATAAAATGAAATGTTATATGTAAATACTAAATGTAATATTATCAAATGTAATCACTTTTAAATAGAAAGTAATATTGAAATGTACAATATAACATTATAAAATGCTTTTTAATGAAATGTTATATGTAAATACCTCATGTAACATTATAAAATAAAATGTTATATGAGAATACTAAATATGATTTTATTTATTGAATCTGCTTTTGAAACAAAATGTAAAAAGTAAATAGAAAATGTAATATTTTAATATGTAATTGTTATAAAAAAAAATTTAAAGCATAAATGTACAGTGTAATAATATAATATGCTTTTAAGTGAAATGTTATATGTAAATACTAAATGTAATATTCTAATATGTATTTGCTATTAAATAAAATGTTATAATAAATGTTCAATGTAACATTTAAAATTGCTTTTAATTAAAATGTTATATGTAAATAATTAATGTAACCTTTTAAAATGCTTTTAAATGAAGTGTTATGTGTAAATACTTTAAGTTACCTAATAAAATGAAATGTTATATGTAAAAAATAAATGTAATATTCTAATATGTATTTGCTATAAAATAAAATGTAAAAATAAACTTACAATGTTACATTTTAAAATGCTTTTAAATGAAATGTTATATTTAAATACTAAATGTAGTGTGTTCATATGTACTTGCTTTTAAATAAAACGTTATATGTAAAATTACAATGTAACATTATAAAATGCTTTAAAATGAAATGTTATATGTAAATACTAAATGTAATGTTACAATATGTACATGCTTTAAAATAAAACGTATTATGTAAAATTACAATGTAACATTATAAAATGCTTTAAAACGAAATGTTATGTGTAAATACCTAATGTTAAATTATAAAATGTAATGTTATATGTTAATACTAAATGTGATATTAAAATATGAATCTGCTTTTTAAACAAAATGTAATATGTAAATACTAAATGTAACATTTTAATGTGTTTGCTTTTAAATAAAATGTAATATGTAAATGTTCAATGAAACCTTTTAAAATGCTTTTTAATGAAATGTTATATGTAAATACTAAATGTTATATTTTAATATGTGTTTGCTTTTAAATAAAATGTTTTAAGTAAATGTACAATGTAATCTTTAAAAATGCTTTTAAATGAAATGTTATGTGTAATCACTTAATGTTACCTAATAAAATGAAATGTTATATGTGAATATTAAATGTAATGTTATAATATGTACTTGCTTCATAATAAAATGTAATATGTAAATGTATAATGTAACATTATAAAATGCTTTTAAATAAATTGTTATGTGTAAATACCTCATGTTACATCATAAAATGAAATGTTATATGTTAAAATGCTTTTAAATGGAATGTTATATTTAAATACTAAATGTAATGTGTTCATATGTACTTGCTTTTAAATAAAACGTTATATGTAAAATTACAATGTAACATTATAAAATGCTTTAAAATGAAATGTTATATGTAAATACTAAATGTAATGTTATAATATGTACATTCTTTAAAATAAAACGTATTATGTAAAATTACAATGTAACATTATAAAATGCATTAAAACGAAATGTTGTGTGTAAATACCTAATGTTAAATTATAAAATGTAATGTTATATGTTAATACTAAATGTGATATTAAAATATGAATCTGCTTTTTAAACAAAATGTAATATGTAAATACTATATGTAACATTTTAATGTGTTTGCTTTAAAATAAAATGTTTTAAGTAGATGTACAATGTAACCTTTAAAAATGCTTTTAAATGAAATGTTATGTGTAAATACTTAATGTTACCTAATAAAATGAAATGTTATATGTGAATATTAAATGTAATGTTATAATATGTACTTGCTTCATAATAAAATGTAATATGTAAATGTATAATGTAACATTATAAAATGCTTTTAAATGAAATGTTATGTGTAAATACCTCATGTTACATCATAAAATGAAATGTTTTATGTGAATACTAAATGTTATATTCTAATATGTATTTGCTTTTAAATAAAATGTAAAGTATGAATGTACATTGTAATATTATAAAATGCTTTTAAATGAAATGTAATATGTAAATGTTCAATGTAACCTTTTAAAATACTTTTAAATAAAATGTTATGTGAAAATACCTTATGTTACATTATAAAATAAAATGTTATATGAGAATACTAAATATGATTTTATTTATTGAATCTGCTTTTGAAACAAAATGTAAAAAGTAAATACAAAATATAATATTTTAATATGTAATTGTTATTAAATAAAATGTAAAGTATAAATGTACAGTGTAATAATATAATATGCTTTTAAGTAAAATGTTATATGTAAATACTAAATGTAATATTCTAATATGTATTTGCTATTAAATAAAATGTTATAATAAATGTTCAATGTAACATTTAAAAATGCTTTTAATTAAAATGTTATATGTAAATAATCAATGTAACCTTTAAAAATGCTTCTAAATGAAGTGTTATGTGTAAATACTTTAAGTTACCAAATAAAATGAAATGTTATATGTAAAAAATATAATATTCTAATATGTATTTGCTATTAAATAAAATGTAAAAATAAACGTACAATGTAACATTTTAAAATGCTTTTAAATTTAATGTTATATTTAAATACTAAATGTAATGTGTACATATGTACTTGCTTTTAAATAAAACGTTATATGTAAAATTACAATGTAACATTATAAAATGCTTCAAAATGAAATGTTATACGTAAATACTAAATGTAATGTTATAATATGTACATGCTTTAAAATAAAACGTATTATGTAAAATTACAATGTAACATTATAAAATGCTTTAAAACGAAATGTTGTGTGTAAATACCTAATGTTAAATTATAAAATGTAATGTTATATGTTAATACTAAATGTGATATTAAAATATGATTCTGCTTTTTAAACAAAATGTAATATGTAAATACTAAATGTAACATTTTAATGTGTTTGCTTTTAAATAAAATGTAATATGTAAATGTTCAATGTAACCTTTTAAAATGCTTTTTAATGAAATGTTATATGTAAATACTAAATGTTATATTTTAATATGTGTTTGCTTTAAAATAAAATGTTTTAAGTAAATGTACAATGTAATCTTTAAAAATGCTTTTAAATGAAATGTTATGTGTAATCACTTAATGTTACCTAATAAAATGAAATGTTATATGTGAATATTAAATGTAATGTTATAATATGTACTTGCTTCATAATAAAATGTAATATGTTAATGTATAATGTAACATTATAAAATGCTTTTAAATGAAATGTTATGTGTAAATACCTCATGTTACATCATAAAATGAAATGTTATATGTTAAAATGCTTTTAAATGGAATGTTATATTTAAATACTAAATGTAATGTGTTCATATGTACTTGCTTTTAAATAAAACGTTATATGTAAAATTACAATGTAACATTATAAAATGCTTTAAAATGAAATGTTATATGTAAATACTAAATGTAATGTTATAATATGTACATTCTTTAAAATAAAACGTATTATGTAAAATTACAATGTAACATTATAAAATGCATTAAAACGAAATGTTGTGTGTAAATACCTAATGTTAAATTATAAAATGTAATGTTATATGTTAATACTAAATGTGATATTAAAATATGAATCTGCTTTTTAAACAAAATGTAATATACAAATACTAAATGTAACATTAATGTGTTTGCTTTAAAATAAAATGTTTTAAGTAGATGTACAATGTAACCTTTAAAAATGCTTTTAAATGAAATGTTATGTGTAAATACTTTATGTTACCTAATAAAATGAAATGTTATATGTGAATATTAAATGTAATGTTATAATATGTACTTGCTTCATAATAAAATGTAATATGTAAATGTATAATGTAACATTATAAAATGCTTTTAAATGAAATGTTATGTGTAAATACATCATGTTACATCATAAAATGAAAAGTTATATGTGAATACTAAATGTAATATTCTAATATGTATTTGCTTTTAAATAAAATGTAAAGTATATCGTCTTGGTGCCGTAAAAATCGCGCATGTGTTCTTGGTGTACCCGTAAAAAGCGCGCATGTGTTTTTGGTGTACCCGTAAAAAGCGCGCATGTGTAAAGTTGCGCATCTGAAAAAGTGCGTAAGTAACAGTGGGTTACCAAACACATTTTTTTTTAAATTTTAAATTTTTGGCGCCTATTACATGCCCCATCCAAATATTATGCTCCTCTGACAGCAGGAACATCATCTAGTGACAACGCCAATAAGTAAGGATAGTAGCCGGCAGCCGCGTAAACATGCATACCTCATGCACCTCTCATAATATTCATTTTGTTTATAATTTCGTTGGTAATGTGAATGAAGTATGTTAAAGGTATAATACATGAAAACTAGTAAAATAAAATGCAATACCAATACTTCTGTTAGAGCAGCTTGTAAGGATGATGAGAAACAAAGAAAGGAAAACTACTTCTTGCAGAATGCCCACATACACGCGCATGATGACAATACTGAGATAGTTTTGCAACTCCAAATCTCGGGTTTTAACCATTAGAATTGAAAAAACTAACCACCGTTGGAATTTAGCGGTGGTTATTTTTTAATTCTGTTGGTTCGAACCTGAGATTTGGGGGTATAATCAATCCAAAAACTCGACGCGGATGTTCAAAGGTCACAATCTGGGAATTATTTGAGCATACTTCAAAGCTTTTTGCTCAGGGGTGTACTATAACAAAAATTTAATAAACGTTTAACTCGTTTCAACATGGCAAACAGCTTTTATGTTGACC
Source organism: Cloeon dipterum (assembly GCF_949628265.1). Taxonomy (NCBI): domain Eukaryota; kingdom Metazoa; phylum Arthropoda; class Insecta; order Ephemeroptera; family Baetidae; genus Cloeon; species Cloeon dipterum. Next base: position 31,311 of record NW_027052680.1, on the reverse strand, counting down.
TCAAAGTGGTAGGTCAAAGATCAAGGTCATAAAAATTAACTTTTGGATTTTAAACTCAAATTTTAAAATGAATAATATATTGAAATTTTTTTTCATAGCCATTTTGTAGAGCACAAAAAATTAAGCTACAAACGTCAAAATTTGGAATGGCGTTTTTCCTCATTTTTTTAATAAAAAATGAAAATTTCGAAAAATCTTGTTTTCCGAGGTTGCTAAAAATCGATGATCGATTAAATCTCGACTTGCAATCATCCGATTTTGAAAAAACCGAATACCGTTAGACTTGTTTTAACGGCCCCAAGTGCACTAAAGGGGTATAGTACCCACCAACCCCCAACCCCCTTTTAACCCCTTAATTACCTGAAATTTAGCATTATTCGTCCGTTTCAACACCTTAGCACGACGTTGACTTGTAATTGTCTTCTTCAAACCAATTTAGTTACTTAGTTCACTTCAATACGAGTCAAACGGTACTTAATTTTTGTAAATAGGACCACCTTTTTGTGTTTAGTTCGAGATTTGGTGCTCATCGAGCATTTTAATGCATCCGCGTCTTAATAAAAAACTTTGTGTCACCCAAATATCAGGTTGTAGTGGTCCTAATTTCAAAAATTAAGTATCGTTTGACTCGTATTGAAGTGAACTAAGTAACTAAATTGGTTTGAAGAAGACAATTACTCGTCAACGTTGTGCTAAGGTGTTGAAAAGGCCGAAAAAATGCTAAATTTCACGTTATTAAGGGGGTTAAATGGGGGTTGGGGGTTGGTGGGAATCATACCACTTTATTGCACTTAGGGATGTCAAGACGAGTCTAACGGTATGTGGTTTTTGAAATTCGGATGATTAGAAGTCGAGATTTGGTCGATCATCGTTTTTTACTAACCTTGAAAAACAAGTTTTTTCGAAGTTCTCATTTTTTAATAAAAAAAATGATACAAAATGCCATTTTAAATTTTTACGTTTTTAACTTAAATTTTTGTGCTCTACAAAATGGATATGAAAAAAATTAAAAATGTCGAAATATTCATTCTCAAATTTGAGTTTAGATTAAAAAATCTATTTTAATGACAACGACATTTGACCTAAAAAATGTCATGTTTTTTTGAAATGCAAAATCTCCGAAAACTAAAAATTAATCGCTCATGATTAAAGTACAAGCTAATGTTGGAAAGTATATAATTAGGCACTAGGTTTGAAGAAAAATCATGAAATTTCTTATTAAAACATGCAGGTCTCGGAAGAAAGCCTATTTGAAAAGTGGGAACTTGGGCTTTGCTTCGTGAATTTTTGATAAAAATTGTAAGCCACCATTTGTGCATCTAATAACAGCATTCAAATACAGCAACAGCTTCGATGTGCTCCATGCATTGTAGTGGGGAAACAGTTTTTTCTCTCTCCTGTAAAATTGAGATTTGGAGCTATGCGCAACTTTTACGGGTACACCAAGAATACATGCGCGCTTTTTACGGTTACACCAAGAACACGTGCGCGCTTTTTACGGGTACACCAAGAACACATGCGCGATTTTTACGCCACCAGGACGATATAAAATGTAATATTATAAAATGCTTTTAAATGAAATGTAATATGTAAATGTTCAATGTAACCTTTTAAAATACTTTTAAATAAAATGTTATGTGAAAATACCTTATGTTACATTATAAAATAAAATGTAATATGAGAATACTAAATATGATTTTATTTATTGAATCTGCTTTTGAAACAAAATGTAAAAAGAAAATACAAAATGTAATATTTTAATATGTAATTGCTATTAAATAAAATGTAAAGTATAAATGTACAGTGTAATAATATCATATGCTTTTTAATGAAATGTTACATGTAAATGTTCAATGTAACCTTTTAAAATGCTTTTAAATGAAATGTTATGTGTAAATACTTAATGTTACCTAATAAAATGAAATGTTATATGTGAATATTAAATGTAATGTTATAATATGTACTTGCTTTTTAATAAAATGTAATATGTAAATGTAAAATGTAACATTATAAAATGCTTTTAAATGAAATGTTATGTGTAAATACCTCATGTTACATCATAAAATGAAATGTTTTATGTGAATACTAAATGTTATATTCTAATATGTATGTGCTTTTAAATAAAATGTAAAGTATGAATGTACATTGTAATATTATAAAATGCTTTTAAATGAAATGTAATATGTAAATGTTCAATGTAACCTTTTAAAATACTTTTAAATAAAATGTTATGTGAAAATACCTTATGTTACATTATAAAATAAAATGTTATATGAGAATGCTAAATATGATTTTATTTATTGAATCTGCTTTTGAAACAAAATGTAAAAAGTAAATACAAAATGTAATATTTTAATATGTAATTGTTATTAAATAAAATGTAAAGTATAAATGTACAGTGTAATAATATAATATGCTTTTAAGTAAAATGTTATATGTAAATACTAAATGTAATATTCTAATATGTATTTGCTATTACATAAAATGTTATAATAAATGTTCAATGTAACATTTAAAAATGCTTTTAATTAAAATGTTATATGTAAATAATCAATGTAACCTTTAAAAATGCTTCTAAATGAAGTGTTATGTGTAAATACTTTAAGTTACCAAATAAAATGAAATGTTATATGTAAAAAATATAATATTCTAATATGTATTTGCTATTAAATAAAATGTAAAAATAAACGTACAATGTAACATTTTAAAATGCTTTTAAATTTAATGTTATATTTAAATACTAAATGTAATGTGTACATATGTACTTGCTTTTAAATAAAACGTTATATGTAAAATTACAATGTAACATTATAAAATGCTTCAAAATGAAATGTTATATGTAAATACTAAATGTAATGTTATAATATGTACATGCTTTAAAATAAAACGTATTATGTAAAATTACAATGTAACATTATAAAATGCTTTAAAACCAAATGTTGTGTGTAAATACCTAATGTTAAATTATAAAATGTAATGTTATATGTTAATTCTAAATGTGATATTAAAATATGAATCTGCTTTTTAAACAAAATGTAATATGTAAATACTAAATGTAACATTTTAATGTTTGCTTTTAAATAAAATGTAATATGTAAATGTTCAATGAAACCTTTTAAAATGCTTTTTAATGAAATATTATATGTAATTACTAAATGTTATATTTTAATATGTGTTTGCTTTAAAATAAAATGTTTTAAGTAGATGTACAATGTAACCTTTAAAAATGCTTTTAAATGAAACGTTATGTGTAAATACTTAATGTTACCTAATAAAATGAAATGTTATATGTGAATATTAAATGTAATGTTATAATATGTACTTGCTTCATAATAAAATGTAATATGTAAATGTATAATGTAACATTATAAAATGCTTTTAAATGAAATGTTATGTGTAAATACCTCATGTTACATCATAAAATCTAATGTTATATGTGAATACTAAATGTAATATTCTAATATGTATTTGCTTTTAAATAAAATGTAAAGTATGAATGTACATTGTAATATTATAAAATGCTTTTAAATGAAATGTAATATGTAAATGTTCAATGTAACCTTTTAAAATGCTTTTAAATGAAATGTTATGTGTAAATACTTAATGTTACCTAATAAAATGAAATGTTATATGTGAATATTAAATGTAATGTTATAATATGTACTAGCTTTTTAATAAAATGTAATATGTAAAATGTATGTTAAATGAAATGTTATATTTAAATACTAAATGTAATGTGTTCATATGTACTTGCTTTTAATTAAAACGTAAAAATATTTTAATATGTAATTGTTATAAAAAAAAATTTAAAGCATAAATGTACAGTGTAATAATATAATATGCTTTTAAGTGAAATGTTATATGTAAATACTAAATGTAATATTCTAATATGTATTTGCTATTAAATAAAATGTTATAATAAATGTTCAATGTAACATTTAAAATTGCTTTTAATTAAAATGTTATATGTAAATAATTAATGTAACCTTTTAAAATGCTTTTAAATGAAGTGTTATGTGTAAATACTTTAAGTTACCTAATAAAATGAAATGTTATATGTAAAAAATAAATGTAATATTCTAATATGTATTTGCTATAAAATAAAATGTAAAAATAAACTTACAATGTTACATTTTAAAATGCTTTTAAATGAAATGTTATATTTAAATACTAAATGTAGTGTGTTCATATGTACTTGCTTTTAAATAAAACGTTATATGTAAAATTACAATGTAACATTATAAAATGCTTTAAAATGAAATGTTATATGTAAATACTAAATGTAATGTTACAATATGTACATGCTTTAAAATAAAACGTATTATGTAAAATTACAATGTAACATTATAAAATGCTTTAAAACGAAATGTTATGTGTAAATACCTAATGTTAAATTATAAAATGTAATGTTATATGTTAATACTAAATGTGATATTAAAATATGAATCTGCTTTTTAAACAAAATGTAATATGTAAATACTAAATGTAACATTTTAATGTGTTTGCTTTTAAATAAAATGTAATATGTAAATGTTCAATGAAACCTTTTAAAATGCTTTTTAATGAAATGTTATATGTAAATACTAAATGTTATATTTTAATATGTGTTTGCTTTTAAATAAAATGTTTTAAGTAAATGTACAATGTAATCTTTAAAAATGCTTTTAAATGAAATGTTATGTGTAATCACTTAATGTTACCTAATAAAATGAAATGTTATATGTGAATATTAAATGTAATGTTATAATATGTACTTGCTTCATAATAAAATGTAATATGTAAATGTATAATGTAACATTATAAAATGCTTTTAAATGAAATGTTATGTGTAAATACCTCATGTTACATCATAAAATGAAATGTTTTATGTGAATACTAAATGTTATATTCTAATATGTATTTGCTTTTAAATAAAATGTAAAGTATGAATGTACATTGTAATATTATAAAATGCTTTTAAATGAAATGTAATATGTAAATGTTCAATGTAACCTTTTAAAATACTTTTAAATAAAATGTTATGTGAAAATACCTTATGTTACATTATAAAATAAAATGTTATATGAGAATACTAAATATGATTTTATTTATTGAATCTGCTTTTGAAACAAAATGTAAAAAGAAAATACAAAATGTAATATTTTAATATGTAATTGCTATTAAATAAAATGTAAAGTATAAATGTACAGTGTAATAATATCATATGCTTTTTAATGAAATGTTACATGTAAATGTTCAATGTAACCTTTTAAAATGCTTTTAAATGAAATGTTATGTGTAAATACTTAATGTTACCTAATAAAATGAAATGTTATATGTGAATATTAAATGTAATGTTATAATATGTACTTGCTTCATAATAAAATGTAATATGTAAATGTAAAATGTAACATTATAAAATGCTTTTAAATGAAATGTTATGTGTAAATACCTCATGTTACATCATAAAATGAAATGTTTTATGTGAATACTAAATGTTATATTCTAATATGTATGTGCTTTTAAATAAAATGTAAAGTATGAATGTACATTGTAATATTATAAAATGCTTTTAAATGAAATGTAATATGTAAATGTTCAATGTAACCTTTTAAAATACTTTTAAATAAAATGTTATGTGAAAATACCTTATGTTACATTATAAAATAAAATGTTGTATGAGAATGCTAAATATGATTTTATTTATTGAATCTGCTTTTGAAACAAAATGTAAAAAGTAAATACAAAATGTAATATTTTAATATGTAATTGTTATTAAATAAAATGTAAAGTATAAATGTACAGTGTAATAATATAATATGCTTTTAAGTAAAATGTTATATGTAAATACTAAATGTAATATTCTAATATGTATTTGCTATTAAATAAAATGTTATAATAAATGTTCAATGTAACATTTAAAAATGCTTTTAATTAAAATGTTATATGTAAATAATCAATGTAACCTTTAAAAATGCTTCTAAATGAAGTGTTATGTGTAAATACTTTAAGTTACCAAATAAAATGAAATGTTATATGTAAAAAATATAATATTCTAATATGTATTTGCTATTAAATAAAATGTAAAAATAAACGTACAATGTAACATTTTAAAATGCTTTTAAATTTAATGTTATATTTAAATACTAAATGTAATGTGTACATAAGTACTTGCTTTTAAATAAAACGTTATATGTAAAATTACAATGTAACATTATAAAATGCTTCAAAATGAAATGTTATATGTAAATACTAAATGTAATGTTATAATATGTACATGCTTTAAAATAAAACGTATTATGTAAAATTACAATGTAACATTATAAAATGCTTTAAAACGAAATGTTGTGTGTAAATACCTAATGTTAAATTATAAAATGTAATGTTATATGTTAATTCTAAATGTGATATTAAAATATGAATCTGCTTTTTAAACAAAATGTAATATGTAAATACTAAATGTAACATTTTAATGTGTTTGCTTTTAAATAAAATGTAATATGTAAATGTTCAATGAAACCTTTTAAAATGCTTTTTAATGAAATATTATATGTAAATACTAAATGTTATATTTTAATATGTGTTTGCTTTAAAATAAAATGTTTTAAGTAGATGTACAATGTAACCTTTAAAAATGCTTTTAAATGAAACGTTATGTGTAAATACTTAATGTTACCTAATAAAATGAAATGTTATATGTGAATATTAAATGTAATGTTATAATATGTACTTGCTTCATAATAAAATGTAATATGTAAATGTATAATGTAACATTATAAAATGCTTTTAAATGAAATGTTATGTGTAAATACCTCATGTTACATCATAAAATCTAATGTTATATGTGAATACTAAATGTAATATTCTAATATGTATTTGCTTTTAAATAAAATGTAAAGTATGAATGTACATTGTAATATTATAAAATGCTTTTAAATGAAATGTAATATGTAAAATTACAATGTAACATTATAAAATGCTTTTAAATGAAATGTTATGTGTAAATACTTAATGTTACCTTATAAAATGAAATGTTATATGTGAATATTAAATGTAATGTTATAATATGTACTAGCTTTTTAATAAAATGTAATATGTAAAATGTATGTTAAATGAAATGTTATATTTAAATACTAAATGTAATGTGTTCATATGTACTTGCTTTTAATTAAAACGTTATATGTAAAATTACAATGTAACATTATAAAATGCTTTAAAATGAAATGTTATATGTAAATACTAAATGTAATGTTTCAATATGTACATGCTTTAAAATAAAACGTATTATGTAAAATTACAATGTAACATTATAAAATGCTTTTAAATGAAATGTTATGTGTAAATACCTAATGTTAAATTATAAAATGTAATGTTATATGTTAATACTAAATGTGATATTAAAATATGAATCTGCTTTTTAAACAAAATGTAATATGTAAATACTAAATGTAACATTTTAATGTGTTTGCTTTTAAATAAAATGTTATATGTAAATGTTCAATGAAACCTTTTAAAATGCTTTTTAATGAAATGTTATATGTAAATACTAAATGTTATATTTTAATATGTGTTTGCTTTTAAATAAAATGTTTTAAGTAAATGTAAAATGTAATCTTTAAAAATGCTTTTAAATGAAATGTTATGTGTAATCACTTAATGTTACCTAATAAAATGAAATGTTATATGTGAATATTAAATGTAATGTTATAATATGAACTTGCTTCATAATAAAATGTAATATGTAAATGTATAATGTAACATTATAAAATACTTTTAAATAAAATGTAAAGTATGAATGTACATTGTAATATTATAAAATGCTTTTAAATGAAATGTAATACGTAAATGTTCAATGTAACCTTTTAAAATACTTTTAAATGAAATGTTATGTGAAAATACTTTATGTTACCTAATAAAATGAAATGTTATATGTGATTATTAAATGTAATGTTATAATATGTACTTGCTTTTTAATAAAATGTAATATGTAAATGTAAAATGTAACATTATAAAATGCTTTTAAATAAAATGTTATATGTAAATACCTTATGTTACATTATAAAATGAAATGTTTTAAGTGAATACTAAATGTAATATTCTAATATGTATTTGCTTTTAAATAAAATGTAAAGTATGAATGTACATTGTAATATTATAATATGCTTTTAAGTGAAATGTTATATGTAAATACTAAATGTAATATTCTAATATGTATTTGCTATTAAATAAAATGTTATAATAAATGTACAATGAAACATTTAAAAATGCTTTTAATTAAAATGTTATATGTAAATAATCAATGTAACCTTTTAAAATGCTTTTAAATGAAGTGTTATGAGTAAATACTTTATGTTACCTAATAAAATGAAATGTTATATGTAAATACTAAATGTAATATTATCAAATGTAATCACTTTTAAATAGAAAGTAATATTGAAATGTACAATATAACATTATAAAATGCTTTTTAATGAAATGTTATATGTAAATACCTCATGTAACATTATAAAATAAAATGTTATATGAGAATACTAAATATGATTTTATTTATTGAATCTGCTTTTGAAACAAAATGTAAAAAGTAAATAGAAAATGTAATATTTTAATATGTAATTGTTATAAAAAAAAATTTAAAGCATAAATGTACAGTGTAATAATATAATATGCTTTTAAGTGAAATGTTATATGTAAATACTAAATGTAATATTCTAATATGTATTTGCTATTAAATAAAATGTTATGATAAATGTTCAATGTAACATTTAAAATTGCTTTTAATTAAAATGTTATATGTAAATAATTAATGTAACCTTTTAAAATGCTTTTAAATGAAGTGTTATGTGTAAATACTTTAAGTTACCTAATAAAATGAAATGTTATATGTAAAAAATAAATGTAATATTCTAATATGTATTTGCTATAAAATAAAATGTAAAAATAAACTTACAATGTTACATTTTAAAATGCTTTTAAATGAAATGTTATATTTAAATACTAAATGTAGTGTGTTCATATGTACTTGCTTTTAAATAAAACGTTATATGTAAAATTACAATGTAACATTATAAAATGCTTTAAAATGAAATGTTATATGTAAATACTAAATGTAATGTTACAATATGTACATGCTTTAAAATAAAACGTATTATGTAAAATTACAATGTAACATTATAAAATGCTTTAAAACGAAATGTTATGTGTAAATACCTAATGTTAAATTATAAAATGTAATGTTATATGTTAATACTAAATGTGATATTAAAATATGAATCTGCTTTTTAAACAAAATGTAATATGTAAATACTAAATGTAACATTTTAATGTGTTTGCTTTTAAATAAAATGTAATATGTAAATGTTCAATGAAACCTTTTAAAATGCTTTTTAATGAAATGTTATATGTAAATACTAAATGTTATATTTTAATATGTGTTTGCTTTTAAATAAAATGTTTTAAGTAAATGTACAATGTAATCTTTAAAAATGCTTTTAAATGAAATGTTATGTGTAATCACTTAATGTTACCTAATAAAATGAAATGTTATATGTGAATATTAAATGTAATGTTATAATATGTACTTGCTTCATAATAAAATGTAATATGTAAATGTATAATGTAACATTATAAAATGCTTTTAAATAAATTGTTATGTGTAAATACCTCATGTTACATCATAAAATGAAATGTTATATGTTAAAATGCTTTTAAATGGAATGTTATATTTAAATACTAAATGTAATGTGTTCATATGTACTTGCTTTTAAATAAAACGTTATATGTAAAATTACAATGTAACATTATAAAATGCTTTAAAATGAAATGTTATATGTAAATACTAAATGTAATGTTATAATATGTACATTCTTTAAAATAAAACGTATTATGTAAAATTACAATGTAACATTATAAAATGCATTAAAACGAAATGTTGTGTGTAAATACCTAATGTTAAATTATAAAATGTAATGTTATATGTTAATACTAAATGTGATATTAAAATATGAATCTGCTTTTTAAACAAAATGTAATATGTAAATACTATATGTAACATTTTAATGTGTTTGCTTTAAAATAAAATGTTTTAAGTAGATGTACAATGTAACCTTTAAAAATGCTTTTAAATGAAATGTTATGTGTAAATACTTAATGTTACCTAATAAAATGAAATGTTATATGTGAATATTAAATGTAATGTTATAATATGTACTTGCTTCATAATAAAATGTAATATGTAAATGTATAATGTAACATTATAAAATGCTTTTAAATGAAATGTTATGTGTAAATACCTCATGTTACATCATAAAATGAAATGTTTTATGTGAATACTAAATGTTATATTCTAATATGTATTTGCTTTTAAATAAAATGTAAAGTATGAATGTACATTGTAATATTATAAAATGCTTTTAAATGAAATGTAATATGTAAATGTTCAATGTAACCTTTTAAAATACTTTTAAATAAAATGTTATGTGAAAATACCTTATGTTACATTATAAAATAAAATGTTATATGAGAATACTAAATATGATTTTATTTATTGAATCTGCTTTTGAAACAAAATGTAAAAAGAAAATACAAAATGTAATATTTTAATATGTAATTGCTATTAAATAAAATGTAAAGTATAAATGTACAGTGTAATAATATCATATGCTTTTTAATGAAATGTTACATGTAAATGTTCAATGTAACCTTTTAAAATGCTTTTAAATGAAATGTTATGTGTAAATACTTAATGTTACCTAATAAAATGAAATGTTATATGTGAATATTAAATGTAATGTTATAATATGTACTTGCTTCATAATAAAATGTAATATGTAAATGTAAAATGTAACATTATAAAATGCTTTTAAATGAAATGTTATGTGTAAATACCTCATGTTACATCATAAAATGAAATGTTTTATGTGAATACTAAATGTTATATTCTAATATGTATGTGCTTTTAAATAAAATGTAAAGTATGAATGTACATTGTAATATTATAAAATGCTTTTAAATGAAATGTAATATGTAAATGTTCAATGTAACCTTTTAAAATACTTTTAAATAAAATGTTATGTGAAAATACCTTATGTTACATTATAAAATAAAATGTTGTATGAGAATGCTAAATATGATTTTATTTATTGAATCTGCTTTTGAAACAAAATGTAAAAAGTAAATACAAAATGTAATATTTTAATATGTAATTGTTATTAAATAAAATGTAAAGTATAAATGTACAGTGTAATAATATAATATGCTTTTAAGTAAAATGTTATATGTAAATACTAAATGTAATATTCTAATATGTATTTGCTATTAAATAAAATGTTATAATAAATGTTCAATGTAACATTTAAAAATGCTTTTAATTAAAATGTTATATGTAAATAATCAATGTAACCTTTAAAAATGCTTCTAAATGAAGTGTTATGTGTAAATACTTTAAGTTACCAAATAAAATGAAATGTTATATGTAAAAAATATAATATTCTAATATGTATTTGCTATTAAATAAAATGTAAAAATAAACGTACAATGTAACATTTTAAAATGCTTTTAAATTTAATGTTATATTTAAATACTAAATGTAATGTGTACATAAGTACTTGCTTTTAAATAAAACGTTATATGTAAAATTACAATGTAACATTATAAAATGCTTCAAAATGAAATGTTATATGTAAATACTAAATGTAATGTTATAATATGTACATGCTTTAAAATAAAACGTATTATGTAAAATTACAATGTAACATTATAAAATGCTTTAAAACGAAATGTTGTGTGTAAATACCTAATGTTAAATTATAAAATGTAATGTTATATGTTAATTCTAAATGTGATATTAAAATATGAATCTGCTTTTTAAACAAAATGTAATATGTAAATACTAAATGTAACATTTTAATGTGTTTGCTTTTAAATAAAATGTAATATGTAAATGTTCAATGAAACCTTTTAAAATGCTTTTTAATGAAATATTATATGTAAATACTAAATGTTATATTTTAATATGTGTTTGCTTTAAAATAAAATGTTTTAAGTAGATGTACAATGTAACCTTTAAAAATGCTTTTAAATGAAACGTTATGTGTAAATACTTAATGTTACCTAATAAAATGAAATGTTATATGTGAATATTAAATGTAATGTTATAATATGTACTTGCTTCATAATAAAATGTAATATGTAAATGTATAATGTAACATTATAAAATGCTTTTAAATGAAATGTTATGTGTAAATACCTCATGTTACATCATAAAATCTAATGTTATATGTGAATACTAAATGTAATATTCTAATATGTATTTGCTTTTAAATAAAATGTAAAGTATGAATGTACATTGTAATATTATAAAATGCTTTTAAATGAAATGTAATATGTAAATGTTCAATGTAACCTTTTAAAATGCTTTTAAATGAAATGTTATGTGTAAATACTTAATGTTACCTAATAAAATGAAATGTTATATGTGAATATTAAATGTAATGTTATAATATGTACTAGCTTTTTAATAAAATGTAATATGTAAAATGTATGTTAAATGAAATGTTATATTTAAATACTAAATGTAATGTGTTCATATGTACTTGCTTTTAATTAAAACGTTATATGTAAAATTACAATGTAACATTATAAAATGCTTTAAAATGAAATGTTATATGTAAATACTAAATGTAATGTTTCAATATGTACATGCTTTAAAATAAAACGTATTATGTAAAATTACAATGTAACATTATAAAATGCTTTAAAATGAAATGTTATGTGTAAATACCTAATGTTAAATTATAAAATGTAATGTTATATGTTAATACTAAATGTGATATTAAAATATGAATCTGCTTTTTAAACAAAATGTAATATGTAAATACTAAATGTAACATTTTAATGTGTTTGCTTTTAAATAAAATGTTATATGTAAATGTTCAATGAAACCTTTTAAAATGCTTTTTAATGAAATGTTATATGTAAATACTAAATGTTATATTTTAATATGTGTTTGCTTTTAAATAAAATGTTTTAAGTAAATGTAAAATGTAATCTTTAAAAATGCTTTTAAATGAAATGTTATGTGTAATCACTTAATGTTACCTAATAAAATGAAATGTTATATGTGAATATTAAATGTAATGTTATAATATGAACTTGCTTCATAATAAAATGTAATATGTAAATGTATAATGTAACATTATAAAATACTTTTAAATAAAATGTAAAGTATGAATGTACATTGTAATATTATAAAATGCTTTTAAATGAAATGTAATACGTAAATGTTCAATGTAACCTTTTAAAATACTTTTAAATGAAATGTTATGTGAAAATACTTTATGTTACCTAATAAAATGAAATGTTATATGTGATTATTAAATGTAATGTTATAATATGTACTTGCTTTTTAATAAAATGTAATATGTAAATGTAAAATGTAACATTATAAAATGCTTTTAAATAAAATGTTATATGTAAATACCTTATGTTACATTATAAAATGAAATGTTTTAAGTGAATACTAAATGTAATATTCTAATATGTATTTGCTTTTAAATAAAATGTAAAGTATGAATGTACATTGTAATATTATAATATGCTTTTAAGTGAAATGTTATATGTAAATACTAAATGTAATATTCTAATATGTATTTGCTATTAAATAAAATGTTATAATAAATGTACAATGAAACATTTAAAAATGCTTTTAATTAAAATGTTATATGTAAATAATCAATGTAACCTTTTAAAATGCTTTTAAATGAAGTGTTATGAGTAAATACTTTATGTTACCTAATAAAATGAAATGTTATATGTAAATACTAAATGTAATATTATCAAATGTAATCACTTTTAAATAGAAAGTAATATTGAAATGTACAATATAACATTATAAAATGCTTTTTAATGAAATGTTATATGTAAATACCTCATGTAACATTATAAAATAAAATGTTATATGAGAATACTAAATATGATTTTATTTATTGAATCTGCTTTTGAAACAAAATGTAAAAAGTAAATAGAAAATGTAATATTTTAATATGTAATTGTTATAAAAAAAAATTTAAAGCATAAATGTACAGTGTAATAATATAATATGCTTTTAAGTGAAATGTTATATGTAAATACTAAATGTAATATTCTAATATGTATTTGCTATTAAATAAAATGTTATGATAAATGTTCAATGTAACATTTAAAATTGCTTTTAATTAAAATGTTATATGTAAATAATTAATGTAACCTTTTAAAATGCTTTTAAATGAAGTGTTATGTGTAAATACTTTAAGTTACCTAATAAAATGAAATGTTATATGTAAAAAATAAATGTAATATTCTAATATGTATTTGCTATAAAATAAAATGTAAAAATAAACTTACAATGTTACATTTTAAAATGCTTTTAAATGAAATGTTATATTTAAATACTAAATGTAGTGTGTTCATATGTACTTGCTTTTAAATAAAACGTTATATGTAAAATTACAATGTAACATTATAAAATGCTTTAAAATGAAATGTTATATGTAAATACTAAATGTAATGTTACAATATGTACATGCTTTAAAATAAAACGTATTATGTAAAATTACAATGTAACATTATAAAATGCTTTAAAACGAAATGTTATGTGTAAATACCTAATGTTAAATTATAAAATGTAATGTTATATGTTAATACTAAATGTGATATTAAAATATGAATCTGCTTTTTAAACAAAATGTAATATGTAAATACTAAATGTAACATTTTAATGTGTTTGCTTTTAAATAAAATGTAATATGTAAATGTTCAATGAAACCTTTTAAAATGCTTTTTAATGAAATGTTATATGTAAATACTAAATGTTATATTTTAATATGTGTTTGCTTTTAAATAAAATGTTTTAAGTAAATGTACAATGTAATCTTTAAAAATGCTTTTAAATGAAATGTTATGTGTAATCACTTAATGTTACCTAATAAAATGAAATGTTATATGTGAATATTAAATGTAATGTTATAATATGTACTTGCTTCATAATAAAATGTAATATGTAAATGTATAATGTAACATTATAAAATGCTTTTAAATAAATTGTTATGTGTAAATACCTCATGTTACATCATAAAATGAAATGTTATATGTTAAAATGCTTTTAAATGGAATGTTATATTTAAATACTAAATGTAATGTGTTCATATGTACTTGCTTTTAAATAAAACGTTATATGTAAAATTACAATGTAACATTATAAAATGCTTTAAAATGAAATGTTATATGTAAATACTAAATGTAATGTTATAATATGTACATTCTTTAAAATAAAACGTATTATGTAAAATTACAATGTAACATTATAAAATGCATTAAAACGAAATGTTGTGTGTAAATACCTAATGTTAAATTATAAAATGTAATGTTATATGTTAATACTAAATGTGATATTAAAATATGAATCTGCTTTTTAAACAAAATGTAATATGTAAATACTATATGTAACATTTTAATGTGTTTGCTTTAAAATAAAATGTTTTAAGTAGATGTACAATGTAACCTTTAAAAATGCTTTTAAATGAAATGTTATGTGTAAATACTTAATGTTACCTAATAAAATGAAATGTTATATGTGAATATTAAATGTAATGTTATAATATGTACTTGCTTCATAATAAAATGTAATATGTAAATGTATAATGTAACATTATAAAATGCTTTTAAATGAAATGTTATGTGTAAATACCTCATGTTACATCATAAAATGAAATGTTTTATGTGAATACTAAATGTTATATTCTAATATGTATTTGCTTTTAAATAAAATGTAAAGTATGAATGTACATTGTAATATTATAAAATGCTTTTAAATGAAATGTAATATGTAAATGTTCAATGTAACCTTTTAAAATACTTTTAAATAAAATGTTATGTGAAAATACCTTATGTTACATTATAAAATAAAATGTTATATGAGAATACTAAATATGATTTTATTTATTGAATCTGCTTTTGAAACAAAATGTAAAAAGTAAATACAAAATATAATATTTTAATATGTAATTGTTATTAAATAAAATGTAAAGTATAAATGTACAGTGTAATAATATAATATGCTTTTAAGTAAAATGTTATATGTAAATACTAAATGTAATATTCTAATATGTATTTGCTATTAAATAAAATGTTATAATAAATGTTCAATGTAACATTTAAAAATGCTTTTAATTAAAATGTTATATGTAAATAATCAATGTAACCTTTAAAAATGCTTCTAAATGAAGTGTTATGTGTAAATACTTTAAGTTACCAAATAAAATGAAATGTTATATGTAAAAAATATAATATTCTAATATGTATTTGCTATTAAATAAAATGTAAAAATAAACGTACAATGTAACATTTTAAAATGCTTTTAAATTTAATGTTATATTTAAATACTAAATGTAATGTGTACATATGTACTTGCTTTTAAATAAAACGTTATATGTAAAATTACAATGTAACATTATAAAATGCTTCAAAATGAAATGTTATACGTAAATACTAAATGTAATGTTATAATATGTACATGCTTTAAAATAAAACGTATTATGTAAAATTACAATGTAACATTATAAAATGCTTTAAAACGAAATGTTGTGTGTAAATACCTAATGTTAAATTATAAAATGTAATGTTATATGTTAATACTAAATGTGATATTAAAATATGATTCTGCTTTTTAAACAAAATGTAATATGTAAATACTAAATGTAACATTTTAATGTGTTTGCTTTTAAATAAAATGTAATATGTAAATGTTCAATGTAACCTTTTAAAATGCTTTTTAATGAAATGTTATATGTAAATACTAAATGTTATATTTTAATATGTGTTTGCTTTAAAATAAAATGTTTTAAGTAAATGTACAATGTAATCTTTAAAAATGCTTTTAAATGAAATGTTATGTGTAATCACTTAATGTTACCTAATAAAATGAAATGTTATATGTGAATATTAAATGTAATGTTATAATATGTACTTGCTTCATAATAAAATGTAATATGTTAATGTATAATGTAACATTATAAAATGCTTTTAAATGAAATGTTATGTGTAAATACCTCATGTTACATCATAAAATGAAATGTTATATGTTAAAATGCTTTTAAATGGAATGTTATATTTAAATACTAAATGTAATGTGTTCATATGTACTTGCTTTTAAATAAAACGTTATATGTAAAATTACAATGTAACATTATAAAATGCTTTAAAATGAAATGTTATATGTAAATACTAAATGTAATGTTATAATATGTACATTCTTTAAAATAAAACGTATTATGTAAAATTACAATGTAACATTATAAAATGCATTAAAACGAAATGTTGTGTGTAAATACCTAATGTTAAATTATAAAATGTAATGTTATATGTTAATACTAAATGTGATATTAAAATATGAATCTGCTTTTTAAACAAAATGTAATATACAAATACTAAATGTAACATTAATGTGTTTGCTTTAAAATAAAATGTTTTAAGTAGATGTACAATGTAACCTTTAAAAATGCTTTTAAATGAAATGTTATGTGTAAATACTTAATGTTACCTAATAAAATGAAATGTTATATGTGAATATTAAATGTAATGTTATAATATGTACTTGCTTCATAATAAAATGTAATATGTAAATGTATAATGTAACATTATAAAATGCTTTTAAATGAAATGTTATGTGTAAATACATCATGTTACATCATAAAATGAAAAGTTATATGTGAATACTAAATGTAATATTCTAATATGTATTTGCTTTTAAATAAAATGTAAAGTATATCGTCTTGGTGCCGTAAAAATCGCGCATGTGTTCTTGGTGTACCCGTAAAAAGCGCGCATGTGTTTTTGGTGTACCCGTAAAAAGCGCGCATGTGTAAAGTTGCGCATCTGAAAAAGTGCGTAAGTAACAGTGGGTTACCAAACACATTTTTTTTTAAATTTTAAATTTTTGGCGCCTATTACATGCCCCATCCAAATATTATGCTCCTCTGACAGCAGGAACATCATCTAGTGACAACGCCAATAAGTAAGGATAGTAGCCGGCAGCCGCGTAAACATGCATACCTCATGCACCTCTCATAATATTCATTTTGTTTATAATTTCGTTGGTAATGTGAATGAAGTATGTTAAAGGTATAATACATGAAAACTAGTAAAATAAAATGCAATACCAATACTTCTGTTAGAGCAGCTTGTAAGGATGATGAGAAACAAAGAAAGGAAAACTACTTCTTGCAGAATGCCCACATACACGCGCATGATGACAATACTGAGATAGTTTTGCAACTCCAAATCTCGGGTTTTAACCATTAGAATTGAAAAAACTAACCACCGTTGGAATTTAGCGGTGGTTATTTTTTAATTCTGTTGGTTCGAACCTGAGATTTGGGGGTATAATCAATCCAAAAACTCGACGCGGATGTTCAAAGGTCACAATCTGGGAATTATTTGAGCATACTTCAAAGCTTTTTGCTCAGGGGTGTACTATAACAAAAATTTAATAAACGTTTAACTCGTTTCAACATGGCAAACAGCTTTTATGTTGACCTCAAAGTGGTAGGTCAAAGATCAAGGTCATAAAAATTAACTTTTGGATTTTAAACTCAAATTTTAAAATGAATAATATATTGAAATTTTTTTTCATAGCCATTTTGTAGAGCACAAAAAATTAAGCTACAAACGTCAAAATTTGGAATGGCGTTTTTCCTCATTTTTTTAATAAAAAATGAAAATTTCGAAAAATCTTGTTTTCCGAGGTTGCTAAAAATCGATGATCGATTAAATCTCGACTTGCAATCATCCGATTTTGAAAAAACCGAATACCGTTAGACTTGTTTTAACGGCCCCAAGTGCACTAAAGGGGTATAGTACCCACCAACCCCCAACCCCCTTTTAACCCCTTAATTACCTGAAATTTAGCATTATTCGTCCGTTTCAACACCTTAGCACGACGTTGACTTGTAATTGTCTTCTTCAAACCAATTTAGTTACTTAGTTCACTTCAATACGAGTCAAACGGTACTTAATTTTTGTAAATAGGACCACCTTTTTGTGTTTAGTTCGAGATTTGGTGCTCATCGAGCATTTTAATGCATCCGCGTCTTAATAAAAAACTTTGTGTCACCCAAATATCAGGTTGTAGTGGTCCTAATTTCAAAAATTAAGTATCGTTTGACTCGTATTGAAGTGAACTAAGTAACTAAATTGGTTTGAAGAAGACAATTACTCGTCAACGTTGTGCTAAGGTGTTGAAAAGGCCGAAAAAATGCTAAATTTCACGTTATTAAGGGGGTTAAATGGGGGTTGGGGGTTGGTGGGAATCATACCACTTTATTGCACTTAGGGATGTCAAGACGAGTCTAACGGTATGTGGTTTTTGAAATTCGGATGATTAGAAGTCGAGATTTGGTCGATCATCGTTTTTTACTAACCTTGAAAAACAAGTTTTTTCGAAGTTCTCATTTTTTAATAAAAAAAATGATACAAAATGCCATTTTAAATTTTTACGTTTTTAACTTAAATTTTTGTGCTCTACAAAATGGATATGAAAAAAATTAAAAATGTCGAAATATTCATTCTCAAATTTGAGTTTAGATTAAAAAATCTATTTTAATGACAACGACATTTGACCTAAAAAATGTCATGTTTTTTTGAAATGCAAAATCTCCGAAAACTAAAAATTAATCGCTCATGATTAAAGTACAAGCTAATGTTGGAAAGTATATAATTAGGCACTAGGTTTGAAGAAAAATCATGAAATTTCTTATTAAAACATGCAGGTCTCGGAAGAAAGCCTATTTGAAAAGTGGGAACTTGGGCTTTGCTTCGTGAATTTTTGATAAAAATTGTAAGCCACCATTTGTGCATCTAATAACAGCATTCAAATACAGCAACAGCTTCGATGTGCTCCATGCATTGTAGTGGGGAAACAGTTTTTTCTCTCTCCTGTAAAATTGAGATTTGGAGCTATGCGCAACTTTTACGGGTACACCAAGAATACATGCGCGCTTTTTACGGTTACACCAAGAACACGTGCGCGCTTTTTACGGGTACACCAAGAACACATGCGCGATTTTTACGCCACCAGGACGATATAAAATGTAATATTATAAAATGCTTTTAAATGAAATGTAATATGTAAATGTTCAATGTAACCTTTTAAAATACTTTTAAATAAAATGTTATGTGAAAATACCTTATGTTACATTATAAAATAAAATGTAATATGAGAATACTAAATATGATTTTATTTATTGAATCTGCTTTTGAAACAAAATGTAAAAAGAAAATACAAAATGTAATATTTTAATATGTAATTGCTATTAAATAAAATGTAAAGTATAAATGTACAGTGTAATAATATCATATGCTTTTTAATGAAATGTTACATGTAAATGTTCAATGTAACCTTTTAAAATGCTTTTAAATGAAATGTTATGTGTAAATACTTAATGTTACCTAATAAAATGAAATGTTATATGTGAATATTAAATGTAATGTTATAATATGTACTTGCTTTTTAATAAAATGTAATATGTAAATGTAAAATGTAACATTATAAAATGCTTTTAAATGAAATGTTATGTGTAAATACCTCATGTTACATCATAAAATGAAACGTTTTATGTGAATACTAAATGTTATATTCTAATATGTATGTGCTTTTAAATAAAATGTAAAGTATGAATGTACATTGTAATATTATAAAATGCTTTTAAATGAAATGTAATATGTAAATGTTCAATGTAACCTTTTAAAATACTTTTAAATAAAATGTTATGTGAAAATACCTTATGTTACATTATAAAATAAAATGTTATATGAGAATGCTAAATATGATTTTATTTATTGAATCTGCTTTTGAAACAAAATGTAAAAAGTAAATACAAAATGTAATATTTTAATATGTAATTGTTATTAAATAAAATGTAAAGTATAAATGTACAGTGTAATAATATAATATGCTTTTAAGTAAAATGTTATATGTAAATACTAAATGTAATATTCTAATATGTATTTGCTATTACATAAAATGTTATAATAAATGTTCAATGTAACATTTAAAAATGCTTTTAATTAAAATGTTATATGTAAATAATCAATGTAACCTTTAAAAATGCTTCTAAATGAAGTGTTATGTGTAAATACTTTAAGTTACCAAATAAAATGAAATGTTATATGTAAAAAATATAATATTCTAATATGTATTTGCTATTAAATAAAATGTAAAAATAAACGTACAATGTAACATTTTAAAATGCTTTTAAATTTAATGTTATATTTAAATACTAAATGTAATGTGTACATATGTACTTGCTTTTAAATAAAACGTTATATGTAAAATTACAATGTAACATTATAAAATGCTTCAAAATGAAATGTTATATGTAAATACTAAATGTAATGTTATAATATGTACATGCTTTAAAATAAAACGTATTATGTAAAATTACAATGTAACATTATAAAATGCTTTAAAACCAAATGTTGTGTGTAAATACCTAATGTTAAATTATAAAATGTAATGTTATATGTTAATTCTAAATGTGATATTAAAATATGAATCTGCTTTTTAAACAAAATGTAATATGTAAATACTAAATGTAACATTTTAATGTGTTTGCTTTTAAATAAAATGTAATATGTAAATGTTCAATGAAACCTTTTAAAATGCTTTTTAATGAAATATTATATGTAATTACTAAATGTTATATTTTAATATGTGTTTGCTTTAAAATAAAATGTTTTAAGTAGATGTACAATGTAACCTTTAAAAATGCTTTTAAATGAAACGTTATGTGTAAATACTTAATGTTACCTAATAAAATGAAATGTTATATGTGAATATTAAATGTAATGTTATAATATGTACTTGCTTCATAATAAAATGTAATATGTAAATGTATAATGTAACATTATAAAATGCTTTTAAATGAAATGTTATGTGTAAATACCTCATGTTACATCATAAAATGAAATGTTTTATGTGAATACTAAATGTTATATTCTAATATGTATTTGCTTTTAAATAAAATGTAAAGTATGAATGTACATTGTAATATTATAAAATGCTTTTAAATGAAATGTAATATGTAAATGTTCAATGTAACCTTTTAAAATACTTTTAAATAAAATGTTATGTGAAAATACCTTATGTTACATTATAAAATAAAATGTTATATGAGAATACTAAATATGATTTTATTTATTGAATCTGCTTTTGAAACAAAATGTAAAAAGTAAATACAAAATGTAATATTTTAATATGTAATTGTTATTAAATAAAATGTAAAGTATAAATGTACAGTGTAATAATATAATATGCTTTTAAGTAAAATGTTATATGTAAATACTAAATGTAATATTCTAATATGTATTTGCTATTAAATAAAATGTTATAATAAATGTTCAATGTAACATTTAAAAATGCTTTTAATTAAAATGTTATATGTAAATAATCAATGTAACCTTTAAAAATGCTTCTAAATGAAGTGTTATGTGTAAATACTTTAAGTTACCAAATAAAATGAAATGTTATATGTAAAAAATATAATATTCTAATATGTATTTGCTATTAAATAAAATGTAAAAATAAACGTACAATGTAACATTTTAAAATGCTTTTAAATTTAATGTTATATTTAAATACTAAATGTAATGTGTACATATGTACTTGCTTTTAAATAAAACGTTATATGTAAAATTACAATGTAACATTATAAAATGCTTCAAAATGAAATGTTATACGTAAATACTAAATGTAATGTTATAATATGTACATGCTTTAAAATAAAACGTATTATGTAAAATTACAATGTAACATTATAAAATGCTTTAAAACTAAATGTTGTGTGTAAATACCTAATGTTAAATTATAAAATGTAATGTTATATGTTAATACTAAATGTGATATTAAAATATGATTCTGCTTTTTAAACAAAATGTAATATGTAAATACTAAATGTAACATTTTAATGTGTTTGCTTTTAAATAAAATGTAATATGTAAATGTTCAATGTAACCTTTTAAAATGCTTTTTAATGAAATGTTATATGTAAATACTAAATGTTATATTTTAATATGTGTTTGCTTTAAAATAAAATGTTTTAAGTAAATGTACAATGTAATCTTTAAAAATGCTTTTAAATGAAATGTTATGTGTAATCACTTAATGTTACCTAATAAAATGAAATGTTATATGTGAATATTAAATGTAATGTTATAATATGTACTTGCTTCATAATAAAATGTAATATGTAAATGTATAATGTAACATTATAAAATGCTTTTAAATGAAATGTTATGTGTAAATACCTCATGTTACATCATAAAATGAAATGTTATATGTTAAAATGCTTTTAAATGGAATGTTATATTTAAATACTAAATGTAATGTGTTCATATGTACTTGCTTTTAAATAAAACGTTATATGTAAAATTACAATGTAACATTATAAAATGCTTTAAAATGAAATGTTATATGTAAATACTAAATGTAATGTTATAATATGTACATTCTTTAAAATAAAACGTATTATGTAAAATTACAATGTAACATTATAAAATGCATTAAAACGAAATGTTGTGTGTAAATACCTAATGTTAAATTATAAAATGTAATGTTATATGTTAATACTAAATGTGATATTAAAATATGAATCTGCTTTTTAAACAAAATGTAATATGTAAATACTAAATGTAACATTAATGTGTTTGCTTTAAAATAAAATGTTTTAAGTAGATGTACAATGTAACCTTTAAAAATGCTTTTAAATGAAATGTTATGTGTAAATACTTAATGTTACCTAATAAAATGAAATGTTATATGTGAATATTAAATGTAATGTTATAATATGTACTTGCTTCATAATAAAATGTAATATGTAAATGTATAATGTAACATTATAAAATGCTTTTAAATGAAATGTTATGTGTAAATACATCATGTTACATCATAAAATGAAAAGTTATATGTGAATACTAAATGTAATATTCTAATATGTATTTGCTTTTAAATAAAATGTAAAGTATATCGTCTTGGTGCCGTAAAAATCATGCATGTGTTCTTGGTGTACCCGTAAAAAGCGCGCATGTGTTTTTGGTGTACCCGTAAAAAGCGCGCATGTGTAAAGTTGCGCATCTGAAAAAGTGCGTAAGTAACAGTGGGTTACCAAACACATTTTTTTTTAAATTTTTAATTTTTGGCGCCTATTACATGCCCCATCCAAATATTATGCTCCTCTGACAGCAGGAACATCATCTAGTGACAACGCCAATAAGTAAGGATAGTAGCCGGCAGCCGCGTAAACATGCATACCTCATGCACCTCTCATAATATTCATTTTGTTTATAATTTCGTTGGTAATGTGAATGAAGTATGTTAAAGGTATAATACATGAAAACTAGTAAAATAAAATGCAATACCAATACTTCTGTTAGAGCAGCTTGTAAGGATGATGAGAAACAAAGAAAGGAAAACTACTTCTTGCAGAATGCCCACATACACGCGCATGATGACAATACTGAGATAGTTTTGCAACTCCAAATCTCGGGTTTTAACCATTAGAATTGAAAAAACTAACCACCGTTGGAATTTAGCGGTGGTTATTTTTTAATTCTGTTGGTTCGAACCTGAGATTTGGGGGTATAATCAATCCAAAAACTCGACGCGGATGTTCAAAGGTCACAATCTGGGAATTATTTGAGCATACTTCAAAGCTTTTTGCTCAGGGGTGTACTATAACAAAAATTTAATAAACGTTTAACTCGTTTCAACATGGCAAACAGCTTTTATGTTGACCTCAAAGTGGTAGGTCAAAGATCAAGGTCATAAAAATTAACTTTTGGATTTTAAACTCAAATTTTAAAATGAATAATATATTGAAATTTTTTTTTCATAGCCATTTTGTAGAGCACAAAAAATTAAGCTACAAACGTCAAAATTTGGAATGGCGTTTTTCCTCATTTTTTTAATAAAAAATGAAAATTTCGAAAAATCTTGTTTTCCGAGGTTGCTAAAAATCGATGATCGATTAAATCTCGACTTGCAATCATCCGATTTTGAAAAAACCGAATACCGTTAGACTTGTTTTAACGGCCCCAAGTGCACTAAAGGGGTATAGTACCCACCAACCCCCAACCCCCTTTTAACCCCTTAATTACCTGAAATTTAGCATTATTCGTCCGTTTCAACACCTTAGCACGACGTTGACTTGTAATTGTCTTCTTCAAACCAATTTAGTTACTTAGTTCACTTCAATACGAGTCAAACGGTACTTAATTTTTGTAAATAGGACCACCTTTTTGTGTTTAGTTCGAGATTTGGTGCTCATCGAGCATTTTAATGCATCCGCGTCTTAATAAAAAACTTTGTGTCACCCAAATATCAGGTTGTAGTGGTCCTAATTTCAAAAATTAAGTATCGTTTGACTCGTATTGAAGTGAACTAAGTAACTAAATTGGTTTGAAGAAGACAATTACTCGTCAACGTTGTGCTAAGGTGTTGAAAAGGCCGAAAAAATGCTAAATTTCACGTTATTAAGGGGGTTAAATGGGGGTTGGGGGTTGGTGGGAATCATACCACTTTATTGCACTTAGGGATGTCAAGACGAGTCTAACGGTATGTGGTTTTTGAAATTCGGATGATTAGAAGTCGAGATTTGGTCGATCATCGTTTTTTACTAACCTTGAAAAACAAGTTTTTTCGAAGTTCTCATTTTTTAATAAAAAAAATGATACAAAATGCCATTTTAAATTTTTACGTTTTTAACTTAAATTTTTGTGCTCTACAAAATGGATATGAAAAAAATTAAAAATGTCGAAATATTCATTCTCAAATTTGAGTTTAGATTAAAAAATCTATTTTAATGACAACGACATTTGACCTAAAAAATGTCATGTTTTTTTGAAATGCAAAATCTCCGAAAACTAAAAATTAATCGCTCATGATTAAAGTACAAGCTAATGTTGGAAAGTATATAATTAGGCACTAGGTTTGAAGAAAAATCATGAAATTTCTTATTAAAACATGCAGGTCTCGGAAGAAAGCCTATTTGAAAAGTGGGAACTTGGGCTTTGCTTCGTGAATTTTTGATAAAAATTGTAAGCCACCATTTGTGCATCTAATAACAGCATTCAAATACAGCAACAGCTTCGATGTGCTCCATGCATTGTAGTGGGGAAACAGTTTTTTCTCTCTCCTGTAAAATTGAGATTTGGAGCTATGCGCAACTTTTACGGGTACACCAAGAATACATGCGCGCTTTTTACGGTTACACCAAGAACACGTGCGCGCTTTTTACGGGTACACCAAGAACACATGCGCGATTTTTACGCCACCAGGACGATATAAAATGTAATATTATAAAATGCTTTTAAATGAAATGTAATATGTAAATGTTCAATGTAACCTTTTAAAATACTTTTAAATAAAATGTTATGTGAAAATACCTTATGTTACATTATAAAATAAAATGTAATATGAGAATACTAAATATGATTTTATTTATTGAATCTGCTTTTGAAACAAAATGTAAAAAGAAAATACAAAATGTAATATTTTAATATGTAATTGCTATTAAATAAAATGTAAAGTATAAATGTACAGTGTAATAATATCATATGCTTTTTAATGAAATGTTACATGTAAATGTTCAATGTAACCTTTTAAAATGCTTTTAAATGAAATGTTATGTGTAAATACTTAATGTTACCTAATAAAATGAAATGTTATATGTGAATATTAAATGTTATATTCTAATATGTACTTGCTTTTTAATAAAATGTAATATGTAAATGTAAAATGTAACATTATAAAATGCTTTTAAATGAAATGTTATGTGTAAATACCTCATGTTACATCATAAAATGAAATGTTTTATGTGAATACTAAATGTTATATTCTAATATGTATTTGCTTTTAAATAAAATGTAAAGTATGAATGTACATTGTAATATTATAAAATGCTTTTAAATGAAATGTAATATGTAAATGTTCAATGAAACCTTTTAAAATGCTTTTTAATGAAATATTATATGTAAATACTAAATGTTATATTTTAATATGTGTTTGCTTTAAAATAAAATGTTTTAAGTAGATGTACAATGTAACCTTTAAAAATGCTTTTAAATGAAATGTTATGTGTAAATACTTAATGTTACCTAATAAAATGAAATGTTATATGTGAATATTAAATGTAATGTTATAATATGTACTTGCTTCATAATAAAATGTAATATGTAAATGTATAATGTAACATTATAAAATGCTTTTAAATGAAATGTTATGTGTAAATACCTCATGTTACATCATAAAATCTAATGTTATATGTGAATACTAAATGTAATATTCTAATATGTATTTGCTTTTAAATAAAATGTAAAGTATGAATGTACATTGTAATATTATAAAATGCTTTTAAATGAAATGTAATATGTAAATGTTCAATGTAACCTTTTAAAATGCTTTTAAATGAAATGTTATGTGTAAATACTTAATGTTACCTAATAAAATGAAATGTTATATGTGAATATTAAATGTAATGTTATAATATGTACTAGCTTTTTAATAAAATGTAATATGTAAAATGTATGTTAAATGAAATGTTATATTTAAATACTAAATGTAATGTGTTCATATGTACTTGCTTTTAATTAAAACGTTATATGTAAAATTACAATGTAACATTATAAAATGCTTTAAAATGAAATGTTATATGTAAATACTAAATGTAATGTTTTAATATGTACATGCTTTAAAATAAAACGTATTATGTAAAATTACAATGTAACATTATAAAATGCTTTAAAATGAAATGTTATGTGTAAATACCTAATGTTAAATTATAAAATGTAATGTTATATGTTAATACTAAATGTGATATTAAAATATGAATCTGCTTTTTAAACAAAATGTAATATGTAAATACTAAATGTAACATTTTAATGTGTTTGCTTTTAAATAAAATGTTATATGTAAATGTTCAATGAAACCTTTTAAAATGCTTTTTAATGAAATGTTATATGTAAATACTAAATGTTATATTTTAATATGTGTTTGCTTTTAAATAAAATGTTTTAAGTAAATGTACAATGTAATCTTTAAAAATGCTTTTAAATGAAATGTTATGTGTAATCACTTAATGTTACCTAATAAAATGAAATGTTATATGTGAATATTAAATGTAATGTTATAATATGAACTTGCTTCATAATAAAATGTAATATGTAAATGTATAATGTAACATTATAAAATACTTTTAAATAAAATGTAAAGTATGAATGTACATTGTAATATTATAAAATGCTTTTAAATGAAATGTAATACGTAAATGTTCAATGTAACCTTTTAAAATACTTTTAAATGAAATGTTATGTGAAAATACTTTGTTACCTAATAAAATGAAATGTTATATGTGATTATTAAATGTAATGTTATAATATGTACTTGCTTTTTAATAAAATGTAATATGTAAATGTAAAATGTAACATTATAAAATGCTTTTAAATGAAATGTTATATGTAAATACCTTATGTTACATTATAAAATGAAATGTTTTAAGTGAATACTAAATGTAATATTCTAATATGTATTTGCTTTTAAATAAAATGTAAAGTATGAATGTACATTGTAATATTATAATATGCTTTTAAGTGAAATGTTATATGTAAATACTAAATGTAATATTCTAATATGTATTTGCTATTAAATAAAATGTTATAATAAATGTACAATGAAACATTTAAAAATGCTTTTAATTAAAATGTTATATGTAAATAATCAATGTAACCTTTTAAAATGCTTTTAAATGAAGTGTTATGAGTAAATACTTTATGTTACCTAATAAAATGAAATGTTATATGTAAATACTAAATGTAATATTATCAAATGTATTCACTTTTAAATAGAAAGTAATATTGAAATGTACAATATAACATTATAAAATGCTTTTTAATGAAATGTTATATGTAAATACCTCATGTAACATTATAAAATAAAATGTTATATGAGATTACTAAATATGATTTTATTTATTGAATCTGCTTTTGAAACAAAATGTAAAAAGTAAATAGAAAATGTAATATTTTAATATGTAATTGTTATAAAAAAAAATTTAAAGCATAAATGTACAGTGTAATAATATAATATGCTTTTAAGTGAAATATTATATGTAAATACTAAATGTAATATTCTAATATGTATTTGCTATTAAATAAAATGTTATAATAAATGTTCAATGTAACATTTAAAATTGCTTTTAATTAAAATGTTATATGTAAATAATCAATGTAACCTTTTAAAATGCTTTTAAATGAAGTGTTATGTGTAAATACTTTAAGTTACCTAGAAAATGAAATGTTATATGTAAAAAATAAATGTAATATTCTAATATGTATTTGCTATAAAATAAAATGTAAAAATAAACTTACAATGTTACATTTTAAAATGCTTTTAAATGAAATGTTATATTTAAATACTAAATGTAGTGTGTTCATATGTACTTGCTTTTAAATAAAACGTTATATGTAAAATTACAATGTAACATTATAAAATGCTTTAAAATGAAATGTTATATGTAAATACTAAATGTAATGTTACAATATGTACATGCTTTAAAATAAAACGTATTATGTAAAATTACAATGTAACATTATAAAATGCTTTAAAACGAAATGTTATGTGTAAATACCTAATGTTAAATTATAAAATGTAATGTTATATGTTAATACTAAATGTGATATTAAAATATGAATCTGCTTTTTAAACAAAATGTAATATGTAAATACTAAATGTAACATTTTAATGTGTTTGCTTTTAAATAAAATGTAATATGTAAATGTTTTATGAAACCTTTTAAAATGCTTTTTAATGAAATGTTATATGTAAATACTAAATGTTATATTTTAATATGTGTTTGCTTTTAAATAAAATGTTTTAAGTAAATGTACAATGTAATCTTTAAAAATGCTTTTAAATGAAATGTTATGTGTAATCACTTAATGTTACCTAATAAAATGAAATGTTATATGTGAATATTAAATGTAATGTTATAATATGTACTTGCTTCATAATAAAATGTAATATGTAAATGTATAATGTAACATTATAAAATGCTTTTAAATGAAATGTTATGTGTAAATACCTCATGTTACATCATAAAATGAAATGTTATATGTTAAAATGCTTTTAAATGGAATGTTATATTTAAATACTAAATGTAATGTGTTCATATGTACTTGCTTTTAAATAAAACGTTATATGTAAAATTACAATGTAACATTATAAAATGCTTTAAAATGAAATGTTATATGTAAATACTAAATGTAATGTTATAATATGTACATTCTTTAAAATAAAACGTATTATGTAAAATTACAATGTAACATTATAAAATGCATTAAAACGAAATGTTGTGTGTAAATACCTAATGTTAAATTATAAAATGTAATGTTATATGTTAATACTAAATGTGATATTAAAATATGAATCTGCTTTTTAAACAAAATGTAATATGTAAATACTAAATGTAACATTTTAATGTGTTTGCTTTAAAATAAAATGTTTTAAGTAGATGTACAATGTAACCTTTAAAAATGCTTTTAAATGAAATGTTATGTGTAAATACTTAATGTTACCTAATAAAATGAAATGTTATATGTGAATATTAAATGTAATGTTATAATATGTACTTGCTTCATAATAAAATGTAATATGTAAATGTATAATGTAACATTATAAAATGCTTTTAAATGAAATGTTATGTGTAAATACCTCATGTTACATCATAAAATGAAATGTTTTATGTGAATACTAAATGTTATATTCTAATATGTATTTGCTTTTAAATAAAATGTAAAGTATGAATGTACATTGTAATATTATAAAATGCTTTTAAATGAAATGTAATATGTAAATGTTCAATGTAACCTTTTAAAATACTTTTAAATAAAATGTTATGTGAAAATACCTTATGTTACATTATAAAATAAATGTTATATGAGAATACTAAATATGATTTTATTTATTGAATCTGCTTTTGAAACAAAATGTAAAAAGTAAATACAAAATGTAATATTTTAATATGTAATTGTTATTAAATAAAATGTAAAGTATAAATGTACAGTGTAATAATATAATATGCTTTTAAGTAAAATGTTATATGTAAATACTAAATGTAATATTCTAATATGTATTTGCTATTAAATAAAATGTTATAATAAATGTTCAATGTAACATTTAAAAATGCTTTTAATTAAAATGTTATAATGTAAATAATCAATGTAACCTTTAAAAATGCTTCTAAATGAAGTTGT